>NC_085136.1:314412535-314565633 GCF_035046485.1 Aedes albopictus | reverse complement strand
GTGATTCCTCGGTTCAAATATTTCGTCCTCTACTGTATCTCCCTCTAGGGATAACGACGACGAACCCGACTCGGTACGCATCTCACAATTGGTAATGAACAATAGCTATTCTCCTGTGCGGAAGTGGCTTCCTGTAACACTCCGTTCGGTATCAGCAATCATAAGCAGCTACGGCGACGCCCGACTGCTTCTGCTTCCAAGCAGTCAATTGATTTCCTTGTTGAACACGCGCTTGTTTCGCTGTCGAGATTCTAATTTAGATAAAATTGATGGTGGAAACGTGAAACAATTTCAGACCGGGATCCGCACTACCAGCAAGACTTGCACCGCGTTGCGTTTGACTTCCGTGCCACGTGCCCTCCTTTCGTGGGTGGGTTAAGGGTTTGGCATGCGGAAGGAGAACGGAACGAGTAGAGCTTATCGTGGTAGAGCGCAACCCGTGCAAGTGCTACCAGGTTGAAAGGAATCACGTCCTTAAGGGATTACTCGCGATGCCATTAGTGAAGCCAGAGCTCTAGCAAAACAGGGAAAGGAAAAATCAATCGTAAATAAAAGATAGAAATAGAACCAACAAATGGAATTTGAAAAGGAAAAGAATAACAGAGATATCAAACTAGAACTAGAACAAGAACTAGAACAAGAACTAGAACAAGAACTAGAACAAGAACTAGAACAAGAACTAGAACAAGAACTAGAACAAGAACTAGAACAAGAACTAGAACAAGAACTAGAACAAGAACTAGAACAAGAACTAGAACAAGAACTAGAACAAGAACTAGAACAAGAACTAGAACAAGAACTAGAACAAGAACTAGAACAAGAACTAGAACAAGAACTAGAACAAGAACTAGAACAAGAACTAGAACAAGAACTAGAACAAGAACTAGAACAAGAACTAGAACAAGAACTAGAACAAGAACTAGAACAAGAACTAGAACAAGAACTAGAACAAGAACTAGAACAAGAACTAGAACAAGAACTAGAACAAGAACTAGAACAAGAACTAGAACAAGAACTAGAACAAGAACTAGAACAAGAACTAGAACAAGAACTAGAACAAGAACTAGAACAAGAACTAGAACAAGAACTAGAACAAGAACTAGAACAAGAACTAGAACAAGAACTAGAACAAGAACTAGAACAAGAACTAGAACAAGAACTAGAACAAGAACTAGAACAAGAACTAGAACAAGAACTAGAACAAGAACTAGAACAAGAACTAGAACAAGAACTAGAACAAGAACTAGAACAAGAACTAGAACAAGAACTAGAACAAGAACTAGAACAAGAACTAGAACAAGAACTAGAACAAGAACTAGAACAAGAACTAGAACAAGAACTAGAACAAGAACTAGAACAAGAACTAGAACAAGAACTAGAACAAGAACTAGAACAAGAACTAGAACAAGAACTAGAACAAGAACTAGAACAAGAACTAGAACAAGAACTAGAACAAGAACTAGAACAAGAACTAGAACAAGAACTAGAACAAGAACTAGAACAAGAACTAGAACAAGAACTAGAACAAGAACTAGAACAAGAACTAGAACAAGAACTAGAACAAGAACTAGAACAAGAACTAGAACAAGAACTAGAACAAGAACTAGAACAAGAACTAGAACAAGAACTAGAACAAGAACTAGAACAAGAACTAGAACAAGAACTAGAACAAGAACTAGAACAAGAACTAGAACAAGAACTAGAACAAGAACTAGAACAAGAACTAGAACAAGAACTAGAACAAGAACTAGAACAAGAACTAGAACAAGAACTAGAACAAGAACTAGAACAAGAACTAGAACAAGAACTAAACATGAACTGCGAAGCTTCCGGGAGAAGCTCTGCGAAGCTTCCGGGAAAGCTTCCGGGAGAAGCTCTGCGAAGCTTCCGGGAGAAGCTCTGCGAAGCTTCCTGGTAGAAGCTCTGCGAAGCTTCCTGGGAGAAGCTCTGCGAAGCTTCCGGGAGAAGCTCTGCGAAGCTTCCTGGGAGAAGCTCTGCGAAGCTTCCGGGAGAAGCTCTGCGAAGCTTCCGGGAGAAGCTCTGCGAAGCTTCCGGGAGAAGCTCTGCGAAGCTTCCGGGAGAAGCTCTGCGAAGCTTCCGGGAGAAGCTCTGCGAAGCTTCCGGGAGAAGCTCTGCGAAGCTTCCGGGAGAAGCTCTGCGAAGCTTCCGGGAGAAGCTCTGCGAAGCTTCCTGGGAGAAGCTCTGCGAAGCTTCCTGGGAGAAGCTCTGCGAAGCTTCCTGGGAGAAGCTCTGCGAAGCTTCCTGGGAGAAGCTCTGCGAAGCTTCCTGGGAGAAGCTCTGCGAAGCTTCCTGGGAGAAGCTCTGCGAAGCTTCCTGGGAGAAGCTCTGCGAAGCTTCCTGGGAGAAGCTCTGCGAAGCTTCCTGGGAGAAGCTCTGCGAAGCTTCCTGGGAGAAGCTCTGCGAAGCTTCCTGGGAGAAGCTCTGCGAAGCTTCCTGGGAGAAGCTCTGCGAAGCTTCCTGGGAGAAGCTCTGCGAAGCTTCCTGGGAGAAGCTCTGCGAAGCTTCCTGGGAGAAGCTCTGCGAAGCTTCCTGGGAGAAGCTCTGCGAAGCTTCCTGGGAGAAGCTCTGCGAAGCTTCCTGGGAGAAGCTCTGCGAAGCTTCCTGGGAGAAGCTCTGCGAAGCTTCCTGGGAGAAGCTCTGCGAAGCTTCCTGGGAGAAGCTCTGCGAAGCTTCCTGGGAGAAGCTCTGCGAAGCTTCCTGGGAGAAGCTCTGCGAAGCTTCCTGGGAGAAGCTCTGCGAAGCTTCCTGGGAGAAGCTCTGCGAAGCTTCCTGGGAGAAGCTCTGCGAAGCTTCCTGGGAGAAGCTCTGCGAAGCTTCCTGGGAGAAGCTCTGCGAAGCTTCCTGGGAGAAGCTCTGCGAAGCTTCCTGGGAGAAGCTCTGCGAAGCTTCCTGGGAGAAGCTCTGCGAAGCTTCCTGGGAGAAGCTCTGCGAAGCTTCCTGGGAGAAGCTCTGCGAAGCTTCCTGGGAGAAGCTCTGCGAAGCTTCCTGGGAGAAGCTCTGCGAAGCTTCCTGGGAGAAGCTCTGCGAAGCTTCCTGGGAGAAGCTCTGCGAAGCTTCCTGGGAGAAGCTCTGCGAAGCTTCCTGGGAGAAGCTCTGCGAAGCTTCCTGGGAGAAGCTCTGCGAAGCTTCCTGGGAGAAGCTCTGCGAAGCTTCCTGGGAGAAGCTCTGCGAAGCTTCCTGGGAGAAGCTCTGCGAAGCTTCCTGGGAGAAGCTCTGCGAAGCTTCCTGGGAGAAGCTCTGCGAAGCTTCCTGGGAGAAGCTCTGCGAAGCTTCCTGGGAGAAGCTCTGCGAAGCTTCCTGGGAGAAGCTCTGCGAAGCTTCCTGGGAGAAGCTCTGCGAAGCTTCCTGGGAGAAGCTCTGCGAAGCTTCCTGGGAGAAGCTCTGCGAAGCTTCCTGGGAGAAGCTCTGCGAAGCTTCCTGGGAGAAGCTCTGCGAAGCTTCCTGGGAGAAGCTCTGCGAAGCTTCCTGGGAGAAGCTCTGCGAAGCTTCCTGGGAGAAGCTCTGCGAAGCTTCCTGGGAGAAGCTCTGCGAAGCTTCCTGGGAGAAGCTCTGCGAAGCTTCCTGGGAGAAGCTCTGCGAAGCTTCCTGGGAGAAGCTCTGCGAAGCTTCCTGGGAGAAGCTCTGCGAAGCTTCCTGGGAGAAGCTCTGCGAAGCTTCCTGGGAGAAGCTCTGCGAAGCTTCCTGGGAGAAGCTCTGCGAAGCTTCCTGGAGAGAAGCTCTGCGAAGCTTCCTGGGAGAAGCTCTGCGAAGCTTCCTGGGAGAAGCTCTGCGAAGCTTCCTGGGAGAAGCTCTGCGAAGCTTCCTGGGAGAAGCTCTGCGAAGCTTCCTGGGAGAAGCTCTGCGAAGCTTCCTGGGAGAAGCTCTGCGAAGCTTCCTGGGAGAAGCTCTGCGAAGCTTCCTGGGAGAAGCTCTGCGAAGCTTCCTGGGAGAAGCTCTGCGAAGCTTCCTGGGAGAAGCTCTGCGAAGCTTCCTGGGAGAAGCTCTGCGAAGCTTCCTGGGAGAAGCTCTGCGAAGCTTCCTGGGAGAAGCTCTGCGAAGCTTCCTGGGAGAAGCTCTGCGAAGCTTCCGGGAGAAGCTCTGCGAAGCTTCCTGCGAAGCTTCCGGGAGAAGCTCTGCGAAGCTTCCGGGAGAAGCTCTGCGAAGCTTCCGGGAGAAGCTCTGCGAAGCTTCCTGGGAGAAGCTCTGCGAAGCTTCCTGGGAGAAGCTCTGCGAAGCTTCCGGGAGAAGCTCTGCGAAGCTTCCTGGGAGAAGCTCTGCGAAGCTTCCTGGGAGAAGCTCTGCGAAGCTTCCTGGGAGAAGCTCTGCGAAGCTTCCTGGGAGAAGCTCTGCGAAGCTTCCTGGGAGAAGCTCTGCGAAGCTTCCTGGGAGAAGCTCTGCGAAGCTTCCTGGGAGAAGCTCTGCGAAGCTTCCTGGGAGAAGCTCTGCGAAGCTTCCTGGGAGAAGCTCTGCGAAGCTTCCTGGGAGAAGCTCTGCGAAGCTTCCTGGGAGAAGCTCTGCGAAGCTTCCTGGGAGAAGCTCTGCGAAGCTTCCTGGGAGAAGCTCTGCGAAGCTTCCTGGGAGAAGCTCTGCGAAGCTTCCTGGGAGAAGCTCTGCGAAGCTTCCTGGGAGAAGCTCTGCGAAGCTTCCTGGGAGAAGCTCTGCGAAGCTTCCTGGGAGAAGCTCTGCGAAGCTTCCTGGGAGAAGCTCTGCGAAGCTTCCTGGGAGAAGCTCTGCGAAGCTTCCTGGGAGAAGCTCTGCGAAGCTTCCTGGGAGAAGCTCTGCGAAGCTTCCTGGGAGAAGCTCTGCGAAGCTTCCTGGGAGAAGCTCTGCGAAGCTTCCTGGGAGAAGCTCTGCGAAGCTTCCTGGGAGAAGCTCTGCGAAGCTTCCTGGGAGAAGCTCTGCGAAGCTTCCTGGAGAAGCTCTGCGAAGCTTCCTGGGAGAAGCTCTGCGAAGCTTCCTGGGAGAAGCTCTGCGAAGCTTCCTGGGAGAAGCTCTGCGAAGCTTCCTGGGAGAAGCTCTGCGAAGCTTCCTGGGAGAAGCTCTGCGAAGCTGCCGCGAGAAGCTCTGCGAAGCTGCCGCGAGAAGCTCTGCGAAGCTTCCGGGAGAAGCTCTGCGAAGCTTCCGGGAGAAGCTCTGCGAAGCTTCCTGGGAGAAGCTCTGCGAAGCTTCCTGGGAGAAGCTCTGCGAAGCTTCCTGGGAGAAGCTCTGCGAAGCTTCCTGGGAGAAGCTCTGCGAAGCTTCCTGGGAGAAGCTCTGCGAAGCTTCCTGGGAGGAGCTCTGCGAAGCTTCCTGGGAGAAGCTCTGCGAAGCTTCCTGGGAGAAGCTCTGCGAAGCTTCCGGGAGAAATCTCTGCGAAGCTTCCGGAAAAAGCTCTGCGAAGCTTCCTGGGAGAAGCTCTGCGAAGCTTCCGGGAGAAGCTCTGCGAAGCTTCCTGGGAGACTTCCTGGGAGAAGCTCTGCGAAGCTTCCTGGGAGAAGCTCTGCGAAGCTTCCTGGGAGAAGCTCTGCGAAGCTTCCTGGGAGAAGCTCTGCGAAGCTTCCTGGGAGAAGCTCTGCGAAGCTTCCTGGGAGAAGCTCTGCGAAGCTTCCTGGGAGAAGCTCTGCGAAGCTTCCTGGAGAAGCTCTGCGAAGCTTCCTGGGAGAAGCTCTGCGAAGCTTCCTGGAGAAGCTCTGCGAAGCTTCCTGGGAGAAGCTCTGCGAAGCTTCCTGGAGAAGCTCTGCGAAGCTTCCTGGGAGAAGCTCTGCGAAGCTTCCTGGGAGAAGCTCTGCGAAGCTTCCTGGGAGAAGCTCTGCGAAGCTTCCTGGGAGAAGCTCTGCGAAGCTTCCTGGGAGAAGCTCTGCGAAGCTTCCTGGGAGAAGCTCTGCGAAGCTTCCTGGGAGAAGCTCTGCGAAGCTTCCTGGAGAAGCTCTGCGAAGCTTCCTGGGAGAAGCTCTGCGAAGCTTCCTGGGAGAAGCTCTGCGAAGCTTCCTGGGAGAAGCTCTGCGAAGCTTCCTGGGAGAAGCTCTGCGAAGCTTCCTGGGAGAAGCTCTGCGAAGCTTCCTGGGAGAAGCTCTGCGAAGCTTCCTGGGAGAAGCTCTGCGAAGCTTCCTGGGAGAAGCTCTGCGAAGCTTCCTGGGAGAAGCTCTGCGAAGCTTCCTGGGAGAAGCTCTGCGAAGCTTCCTGGGAGAAGCTCTGCGAAGCTTCCTGGGAGAAGCTCTGCGAAGCTTCCTGGGAGAAGCTCTGCGAAGCTTCCTGGGAGAAGCTCTGCGAAGCTTCCTGGGAGAAGCTCTGCGAAGCTTCCTGGGAGAAGCTCTGCGAAGCTTCCTGGGAGAAGCTCTGCGAAGCTTCCTGGGAGAAGCTCTGCGAAGCTTCCTGGGAGAAGCTCTGCGAAGCTTCCTGGGAGAAGCTCTGCGAAGCTTCCTGGGAGAAGCTCTGCGAAGCTTCCTGGGAGAAGCTCTGCGAAGCTTCCTGGGAGAAGCTCTGCGAAGCTTCCTGGGAGAAGCTCTGCGAAGCTTCCTGGGAGAAGCTCTGCGAAGCTTCCTGGGAGAAGCTCTGCGAAGCTTCCTGGGAGAAGCTCTGCGAAGCTTCCTGGGAGAAGCTCTGCGAAGCTTCCTGGGAGAAGCTCTGCGAAGCTTCCTGGGAGAAGCTCTGCGAAGCTTCCTGGGAGAAGCTCTGCGAAGCTTCCTGGGAGAAGCTCTGCGAAGCTTCCTGGGAGAAGCTCTGCGAAGCTTCCTGGGAGAAGCTCTGCGAAGCTTCCTGGGAGAAGGAGAAGCTCTGCGAAGCTTCCTGGGAGAAGCTCTGCGAAGCTTCCTGGGAGAAGCTCTGCGAAGCTTCCTGGGAGAAGCTCTGCGAAGCTTCCTGGGAGAAGCTCTGCGAAGCTTCCTGGGAGAAGCTCTGCGAAGCTTCCTGGGAGAAGCTCTGCGAAGCTTCCTGGGAGAAGCTCTGCGAAGCTTCCGGGAGAAGCTCTGCGAAGCTTCCGGGAGAAGCTCTGCGAAGCTTCCGGGAGAAGCTCTGCGAAGCTTCCGGGAGAAGCTCTGCGAAGCTTCCGGGAGAAGCTCTGCGAAGCTTCCGGGAGAAGCTCTGCGAAACTTCCGGGAGAAGCTCTGCGAAGCTTCCGGGAGAAGCTCTGCGAAGCTTCCGGGAGAAGCTCTGCGAAGCTTCCGGGAGAAGCTCTGCGAAGCTTCCGGGAGTAGCTCTGCGAAGCTTCCTGGGAGAAGCTCTGCGAAGCTTCCTGGGAGAAGCTCTGCGAAGCTTCCTGGGAGAAGCTCTGCGAAGCTTCCTGGGAGAAGCTCTGCGAAGCTTCCTGGGAGAAGCTCTGCGAAGCTTCCTGGGAGAAGCTCTGCGAAGCTTCCTGGGAGAAGCTCTGCGAAGCTTCCTGGGAGAAGCTCTGCGAAGCTTCCTGGGAGAAGCTCTGCGAAGCTTCCTGGGAGAAGCTTTGCGAAGCTTCCTGGGAGAAGCTCTGCGAAGCTTCCTGGGAGAAGCTCTGCGAAGCTTCCTGAGAGAAGCTCTGCGAAGCTTCCTGGGAGAAGCTCTGCGAAGCTTCCTGGGAGAAGCTCTGCGAAGCTTCCTGGGAGAAGCTCTGCGAAGCTTCCTGGGAGAAGCTCTGCGAAGCTTCCTGGGAGAAGCTCTGCGAAGCTTCCTGGGAGAAGCTCTGCGAAGCTTCCTGGGAGAAGCTCTGCGAAGCTTCCTGGGAGAAGCTCTGCGAAGCTTCCTGGGAGAAGCTCTGCGAAGCTTCCTGGGAGAAGCTCTGCGAAGCTTCCTGGGAGAAGCTCTGCGAAGCTTCCTGGGAGAAGCTTTGCGAAGCTTCCTGGGAGAAGCTCTGCGAAGCTTCCTGGGAGAAGCTCTGCGAAGCTTCCTGAGAGAAGCTCTGCGAAGCTTCCTGGGAGAAGCTCTGCGAAGCTTCCTGGGAGAAGCTCTGCGAAGCTTCCGGGAGAAGCTCTGCGAAGCTTCCTGGGAGAAGCTCTGCGAAGCTTCCTGGGAGAAGCTCTGCGAAGCTTCCTGGGAGAAGCTCTGCGAAGCTTCCTGGGAGAAGCTCTGCGAAGCTTCCTGGGAGAAGCTCTGCGAAGCTTCCTGGGAGAAGCTCTGCGAAGCTTCCCGGGAGAAGCTCTGCGAAGCTTCCCGGGAGAAGCTCTGCGAAGCTTCCCGGGAGAAGCTCTGCGAAGCTTCCCGGGAGAAGCTCTGCGAAGCTTCCGGGAGAAGCTCTGCGAAGCTTCCGAGAGATGCTCTGCGAAGCTTCCGGGAGAAGCTCTCAGAAGCTTCAAGGTGTATCGGATTATTCGTGAAGACTCTTGATTGCACTTGATTTTCTTGAAAAAGAATCTGGAAACACTGATATCGGCAGGATACCGTTCGACAGCTACAATTTCGATATCTTCCGTGAAATATCTTTGGTTTCAGTTCGTATAGCAAGGAATGTTGTGCCCCCGCAGAGTCAAATGAAGTGATTTATGTTAATACGTAGGCATGAATCTCTTCGTCTTGTTTCATCTGATAGCGTTGCGTGCATAAGCTACGATTCTAGATAAGGAACATGAGCATTCAACCGCAACCCCTCGGTGGAAGATTCATTGTTCGTTCCGATCGTACATTGTATCTCTGCTGGATCCAGGGGAAGGGGTCGGTTAGAAGCTGCCCAGTAAATTAGTTGAAAATTGTTGCTCATTTCGAGTGAAAGGACGCTTTCGGAATTCAAAATTGCTGTTGATAGAATTGCAATTGCAAATGAGCAGCCATTTGCATAACTAGAACGTGCATCGGATGCTTAAAGTTTCCCGAATGCAAAAAGCATCTAGCACCACACCGGTAGAGAGCAATCTGCTTCCCTTTGTTGTTCACTTCGTTCAATAATGACGGGCTGCAGCTACAGCAGCAGCATACCTACTTTGTATCACATAGTTCAATCACAATAAAACCCTTCTTCGCTTTTCGACTCCGAGAAGCAACATTGTCGTCATCTTGAGACAGCAAATAAAACTATTACGGATGATGAAATCCCATCAAAGAAGCAAGTACAAAGTATGAAGGAGCTTTTTTGCTCCGTGTTCCGTACGCTTCCGTTTGGTGCAGTCTGGAGCCTTGCTCCGGAGCAGAACGACGAATCGATTTGCCATAAAAACGGAAACTGGCGACGGATTTTGCTTTTCTGTTATCGTAATTGCATTACAGCGAAAAAAATAGTAGTGAAAGTGACAAAAAGACGTGATATTTAGTTTGAATCATTTGAAGGAATCATTGCTTTAATGTGAAGAACACTAACGCCATCTACTCGTCGAAAGAGATAAACGCCCGCATATAGGCAATCCAACTTAAACAAGAAGTATCTGTCCTTCCAGATTGTGGTATTTGGACATCTCGTTGTCTGTAGCTCAGGACACACATGCAGCTTGTGTTGTCCAGTCATAAAACTCGTTTCGTCTAATTGAGAAAATTGACCATGTTTACAAGCCATAAACATTGCGCCTGATTGTCTCCGCAGATAATCACCTCCAGACTCGAGGACCACCACTACACAAAAGTTGACAGTTTCAATTAGGTAGTGGGACAAAAATGCCCCACAGACTGTAGGTTGCGACCAGTTTGACCGTGTTTACGTAATGAAATCAGATCAAATACCGCAAATTAGTGTTTGCTCATTTGAGCGAGCGAGGCAAGTGTTTACATTTAGTCAATAGAAATTACTCAGTTGTTTGATCAGAAAATCGAAGAATCAGCGAATCAGAGAATCAGAGAATCAGAGCATCAGAGAATCAGATAATCAGAAAATCAGAGAATCAGAGAATCAGGGGAATTTGAGAATCAGAGAATTAGAGAATCAGAGAATCAGGGAATTTGAGAATCAGATAATCAGCTAATCTGATAATCAGCTAATCAAAGAACCAGATTACCAGAGAATCAGAGAATCAGAGTCAGAAAATCAGAGAATCAGAGAATCAGAGAATCAGAGAATCAGAGAATCAGAGAATCAGAGAATCAGAGAATCAGAGAATCAGAGAATCAGAGAATCAGAGAATCAGAGAATCAGAGAATCAGAGAATCAGAGAATCAGAGAATCAGAGAATCAGAGAATCAGAGAATCAGAGAATCAGAGAATCAGAGAATCAGAGAATCAGAGAATCAGAGAATCAGAGAATCAGAGAATCAGAGAATCAGAGAATCAGAGAATCAGAGAATCAGAGAATCAGAGAATCAGAGAATCAGAGAATCAGAGAATCAGAGAATCAGAGAATCAGAGAATCAGAGAATCAGAGAATCAGAGAATCAGAGAATCAGAGAATCAGAGAATCAGAGAATCAGAGAATCAGAGAATCAGAGAATCAGAGAATCAGAGAATCAGAGAATCAGAGAATCAGAGAATCAGAGAATCAGAGAATCAGAGAATCAGAGAATCAGAGAATCAGAGAATCAGAGAATCAGAGAATCAGAGAATCAGAGAATCAGAGAATCAGAGAATCAGAGAATCAGAGAATCAGAGAATCAGAGAATCAGAGAATCAGAGAATCAGAGAATCAGAGAATCAGAGAATCAGAGAATCAGAGAATCAGAGAATCAGAGAATCAGAGAATCAGAGAATCAGAGAATCAGAGAATCAGAGAATCAGAGAATCAGAGAATCAGAGAATCAGAGAATCAGAGAATCAGAGAATCAGAGAATCAGAGAATCAGAGAATCAGAGAATCAGAGAATCAGAGAATCAGAGAATCAGAGAATCAGAGAATCAGAGAATCAGAGAATCAGAGAATCAGAGAATCAGAGAATCAGAGAATCAGAGAATCAGAGAATCAGAGAATCAGAGAATCAGAGAATCAGAGAATCAGAGAATCAGAGAATCAGAGAATCAGAGAATCAGAGAATCAGAGAATTAGAGAATCAGAGAATCAGAGAATCAGAGAATCAGAGAATCAGAGAATCAAAGAATCAGAGAATCAGAGAATCAGAGAGTCAGAGAATCAGAGAATCAGAGAATCAGAGAATCAGAGAAGCAGAGATTCAGAGAATTGGAGAATCAGAGAATCAGAGAATCAGGGAATCTGAGAATCCAAGAATCAGAGATTCAGAGAAGCAGAGATTCAGATAATCGGAGAATCAGAGAATCAGAGAATCAGAGAATCAGATAATCAGAGACTCAGAGAGACTCAGAAAGACTCAGAGAGACTCAGAGAGACTCAGAGAGACTCAGAGAGACTCAGAGAGACTCAGAGAGACTCAGAGAGACTCAGAGAGACTCAGAGAGACTCAGAGAGACTCAGAGAGACTCAGAGAGACTCAGAGAGACTCAGAGAGACTCAGAGAGACTCAGAGAGACTCAGAGAGACTCAGAGAGACTCAGAGAGACTCAGAGAGACTCAGAGAGACTCAGAGAGACTCAGAGAGACTCAGAGAGACTCAGAGAGACTCAGAGAGACTCAGAGAGACGCAGAGAGACGCAGAGAGACTCAGAGAGACGCAGAGAGACTCAGAGAGACTCAGAGAGACTCAGAGAGACTCAGAGAGACTCAGAGAGACTCAGAGAGACTCAGAGAGACTCAGAGAGACTCAGAGAGACTCAGAGAGACTCAGAGAGACTCAGAGAGACTCAGAGAGACTCAGAGAGACTCAGAGAGACTCAGAGAGACTCAGAGAGACTCAGAGAGACTCAGAGAGACTCAGAGAGACTCAGAGAGACTCAGAGAGACTCAGAGAGACTCAGAGAGACTCAGAGAGACTCAGAGAGACTCAGAGAGACTCAGAGAGACTCAGAGAGACTCAGAGAGACTCAGAGAGACTCAGAGAGACTCAGAGAGACTCAGAGAGACTCAGAAGACTCAGAGAGACTCAGAGAGACTCAGAGAGACTCAGAGAGACTCAGAGAGACTCAGAGAGACTCAGAGAGACTCAGAGAGACTCAGAGAGACTCAGAGAGACTCAGAGAGACTCAGAGAGACTCAGAGAGACTCAGAGAGACTCAGAGAGACTCAGAGAGACTCAGAGAGACTCAGAGAGACTCAGAGAGACTCAGAGAGACTCAGAGAGACTCAGAGAGACTCAGAGAGACTCAGAGAGACTCAGAGAGACTCAGAGAGACTCAGAGAAACTCAGAGAGACTCAGAGAGACTCAGAGAGACTCAGAGAGACTCAGAGAGACTCAGAGAGACTCAGAGAGACTCAGAGAGACTCAGAGAGACTCAGAGAGACTCAGAGAGACTCAGAGAGACTCAGAGAGACTCAGAGAGACTCAGAGAGACTCAGAGAGACTCAGAGAGACTCAGAGAGACTCAGAGAGACTCAGAGAGACTCAGAGAGACTCAGAGAGACTCAGAGAGACTCAGAGAGACTCAGAGAGACTCAGAGAGACTCAGAGAGACTCAGAGAGACTCAGAGAGACTCAGAGAGACTCAGAGAGACTCAGAGAGACTCAGAGAGACTCAGAGAGACTCAGAGAGACTCAGAGAGACTCAGAGAGACTCAGAGAGACTCAGAGAGACTCAGAGAGACTCAGAGAGACTCAGAGAGACTCAGAGAGACTCAGAGAGACTCAGAGAGACTCAGAGAGACTCAGAGAGACTCAGAGAGACTCAGAGAGACTCAGAGAGACTCAGGGAGACTCAAAGAGACTCAGAGAGACTCAGAGAGACGCAGAGAGACTCAGAGAGACTCAGAGAGAGACTCAGAGAGACTCAGAGAGACTCAGAGAGACTCAGAGAGACTCAGAGAGACTCAGAGAGAGACTCAGAGAGACTCAGAGAGAGACTCAGAGAGACTCAGAGAGAGACTCAGAGAGACTCAGAGAGAGAGACTCAGAGAGACTCAGAGAGAGACTCAGAGAGACTCAGAGAGAGACTCAGAGAGAGACTCAGAGAGAGACTCAGAGAGACTCAGAGAGATACTCAGAGAGACTCAGAGAGATACTCAGAGAGACGCAGAGAGAGACTCAGAGAGACTCAGAGAGAGACTCAGAGAGACTCAGAGAGAGACTCAGAGAGACTCAGAGAGAGACTCAGAGAGACTCAGAGAGAGACTCAGAGAGACTCAGAGAGAGACTCAGAGAGACTCAGAGAGAGACTCAGAGAGACTCAGAGAGAGACTCAGAGAGACTCAGAGAGAGACTCAGAGAGACTCAGAGAGAGACTCAGAGAGACTCAGAGAGAGACTCAGAGAGACTCAGAGAGAGACTCAGAGAGACTCAGAGAGAGACTCAGAGAGACTCAGAGAGAGACTCAGAGAGACTCAGAGAGAGACTCAGAGAGACTCAGAGAGAGACTCAGAGAGACTCAGAGAGAGACTCAGAGAGACTCAGAGAGAGACTCAGAGAGACTCAGAGAGAGACTCAGAGAGACTCAGAGAGAGACTCAGAGAGACTCAGAGAGAGACTCAGAGAGACTCAGAGAGAGACTCAGAGAGACTCAGAGAGAGACTCAGAGAGACTCAGAGAGAGACTCAGAGAGACTCAGAGAGAGACTCAGAGAGACTCAGAGAGAGACTCAGAGAGACTCAGAGAGAGACTCAGAGAGACTCAGAGAGAGACTCAGAGAGACTCAGAGAGAGACTCAGAGAGACTCAGAGAGAGACTCAGAGAGACTCAGAGAGACTCAGAGAGACTCAGAGAGACTCAGAGAGACTCAGAGAGACTCAGAGAGACTCAGAGAGACTCAGAGAGACTCAAAGAGGCTTAGAGAGACTCAGAGAGACTCAGAGAGACTCAGAGAGACTGAGAGAGACTCAGAGAGACTGAAAGAGACTCAGATAGACTGAGAGAGACTGAGAGAGACTCAGAGAGACTCAAAGAGATTCAGATAGACTCAAAGAGACTCAGAGAGGCTCAGAGAGACTCAGAGAGACTCAGAGAGACTCAGAGAGAGTCAGAGAGACTCACAGAAACTCAAAGACTCAGAGAGACTCAGAGGGACACAGAGAGACTCAGAGAGACTCAGAGATACTCAGAGAGACTCAGAGAGACTCAGAGAGACTCAGAGGGACTCAGAGAGACTCAGGGAGACTCAGAGAGACTTAGAGAGAATCAGAGACAATCAGGGACAATTAAAGACAATCAGAGACAATCAGAGAGAATCAGAGAGAATCAGAGAGAATAAGAGAGAATCAGAGAGCATCAGATAGAATCAGAGAGAATCAGAAAGAATCAGGAAGAATCAGAGAGAATCAGAGAGAATCAGAGAGAATCAGGGAGAATCAGAGAGAATCAGAGAGAATCAGAGAGAATCAGAGAGAACCACAGAAAATCAGAGAGAATCGGAGAGTATCAGAGAGGATTAGAGAGAATCAGAAAGAATCAGTAAGAATCAGAGAGAATCAGGAAGAATCAGAGAAAATCAATGACATCAGAGAGAATCAGAGAGAACCTGATAGAATCAGAAAGAATCAGAGAGAATCAGAGAGAATCAGAGAGAATCAGAGAGAATCAGAGAAAATCAGATAGAATCAGATAGAATCAGAGAGAATCAGAGAGAATCAGATAGAATCAGATAGAATCAGAGAGAATCAGATAGAATCAGATAAAATCAGATAGAATCAGAGAGAATCAAAAAGAATCAGAGAGAATAGATAGAATCAGAGATAATCAGTGAGAATCAGAGAGAATCAGAAAGAATCAGAGAGAATCAGAGAGAATCAGAGAGAATCAGAGAGAATCAGAGAGAATCAGAGAGAATCAGAGAGAATCAGAGAAAATCAGATAGAATCAGATAGAATCAGATAGAATCAGAGAGAATCAGATAGAATCAGATAGAATCAGATAGAATCAGAGAGAATCAGATAGAATCAGATAGAATCAGATAAAATCAGATAGAATCAGAGAGAATCAAAAAGAATCAGAGAGACTAGAGAGAATCAGAGATAATCAGAGAGAATCAGAGAGAATAAGAGAGATTCTGAGATAATAAATATAAGATTTGATATCATACCCATCGTTTTATAGACCAACGTCCATTGGTAATAGATATTCTTCATTTCTATAGTGGTTGCAGAACAATAGTTCAGACTTTTATCAGCAATCTTCCTATTAAATTCCCACCGGCGATGTCACAGCCTAGAGCAAAATAATGGCACCACAGGTCGAACACCACTTCTATTCATCTGATCGTACCACAAAATCAATATTCTGTTGAACGTTTAGAAATACCCCTACCAGCTGACAGTTTATAGCAGCAGGGAGCAAGTGTTCTAACCGATGGATGCCCGACACCGCCAGCCAGCGACATTGTTCGTACAATCTAGATGAGATGTACTTCTCTGAAAGGTTCTCCGAACTTGGACGTTCAGATGCAATGGGGGGACGCAGGAAAAACAAATAACCAACCTCCTCTAGCCGCACCAAACTGCATATTGGAAGAACATTTGTTCAAACAAGATCTGCTCATCTCGTTTATCGTACTCAACCCGCTGCTGATTGCCAGGGCAGATGAAACTAGAATTGGTTGCCTGGTGTGAACCCGGGTGGGGACTACTGGACCAAATGTTTCAGGAGAAAATAGTTTTCCCAAAGGGTTGGTTTTCTATTTTTCATGACGATAGTTATGGCTTCGAATTCTAACTCGACTGTTTCGGTGTAGTTTTGTGCGAGTACGTATCCTATAAATGGATACATGGAACAGGTGTTACATCGATGGTGATTCCACTGCACTGTGGGAGGTTAGGTGGCCAAAAACCTGAAATTTACATTCTCCGAATTGTATTGGACTTCTACAAATACCAATATTCCAGGGAAACTACTATATCTCTCCACATTTAGATGACCAATTAGTCTTAAAGAGGTTTTGAGAACCACTTTAAATCCTAATATCTTTTATTTCAGTTCTATGATGGTTCTATTAGCCTCTTTTAGTCTTTTTGACTAAAACATGTTTCTTGAAATAGGATCTTTGGAATAACTTTCAATATAGTATCGATGATACGTAGTTCCAGGGATTTAGTATAGTTATGTATTGCATTTATAAGGTTCCAAATCGATTCCCATTAAGAAATATTTCAACAAAAGTTTTCAATTACGTGTGGAAATATTTCTTAAAACTGCCAAATGTAACATTACAAGCATTAATAGCTAATAACAGATATTTCCCTACGATTAACGTGACAATATTCTGACCACATTTCGATTGGCAACCATCCCACAGTGCATTTGTTTCCAGGGTCCTGATGGGGAAACTTTTCATTGCGGTCTCTGCTGGCAGGATGCGGGTTTTCCAGCAAGTTGATCTCTTCCACATTCCCTCCCGTAAAGGTAAAGTGAGAGGTGATTGTTTAGTCAAATAAAAAGAGCGGAGATGAAACTTTCCATTCTGAGTGTACCGGTGTTCCGGTGTTCGATGGATGATGACGACGATGCTATGTTATCGTTACTGCTGCTTTTTGATGGCTTCGCAAACTTTGAGTATACGATACTCAAAGTTGAAGATATCGTTGTTCGTTGTTCGCCGTTGTTGATCCAACACGGAATAACTTCATCCGCCAGCGTCAGCGCCAGCAAGCTGGCATCCCGTAAATCAAACCGGAAAGAAAATCATCGCCGGAAAATCGGCATCTTTGATACGCCCCCACCTTGGAGGCATCTTTCGACGAGTGGGCGGCGGTGGCAGTGGCAAGCTCCATCAATGGCACAGTCTATAAATACACGCGCATTTGGTGTATCTTTAGCGAAGTAATGCTTATGTTTCACACTTCCAGACAGGGGCGTAAAATACGGTCAACTGCCAGCGAACGACCGTAAATCGGAGGCGTTTTCCAGCATTCGCATTCGCATTCGGAGCACCAAAAAAAATGATACCCAGACCTGGTACAGAGAGCGAAGAAATATGTATGCGCGCGAAATGTGTCGGAAAAACTGAAATGAAAACAAACCTCGTTTTTGTGGCGCTACGTCTTTCCTCGCTGCCCCTGTCAGCAAGCACTTGGTACCTACCGAGAGAGCAGTTCAGAGAACGTGTTCAATATAGACCGGTGCCACCGGTGAATCAGCACTTCGCTCCATGGAAAGTCGTTTTTTATCGTGATCTTGAACCACCGAAAACATAAAAATTGAAACGAAAACGCACGGTAAACAAAATACCCAAGAGTAACAGATCGCTATAGGTAGGAACGTGGTTGTTTGAAGAAATGGCGCGGTGATGTTATATTCCGGTGAGTTTTATGTGGTTCCTTCAGTGTTATAATCTGGCTCAGATTGTGCTGTATAGTGTATGATTTGAGAACTTTCATAGATTTTTCTGGCGGTTTTACCAACACTTGAAGTCAATTCTCTCTAACCCCCAAATCAGTTTTTGCTTAAAGAATTTTCTTACAAATTCATTCAAAGATTTCTTTAGAATTTTTTCCAAGAATTCTTCTGAAAACTTTCTTCCGAAATGAGATTTCTTCATAAATTTGTTCATGGTTTCCAAGTCCAAGAAAATCTCCTAAGGATTTCTTTAAAATTAAGTTCATGGAATCCTTCAGAAATTACTCCAGGAATTCGGTCTTCAAATCTAGATTTATGGCAGAAACTCCTCTAGTGTCTTATTTTCAAAATTCTTCCAATGATTCTTAATAAAAATCTCCAGGGTTTCCTTCAAATATTAATTTTAACAGAAATTTATGCAGGAATTCTTGAAGGCAGATTCCAAAAATTACCATAGAAAATGTTCTAGGAACTCGCCTAAAAATTCATCGGAAATTTCTCCAGGGCTTCCTTCGGAACTTTCAACAGGGATTTCTATAGAAATTCTTCAAAACAGGAAATTTATCCGGCATGTCCTACATGGATAGCTTCAATAATTCCGCCGTTGATTTTTCTTACGAAATTCATTTAGAAAATAATTCAAGAGTTTTTCCTAGGGTTTTTTGTTAACGTTTATCTATGCGTTTCTCCAGGAATGCCTACAGATTTTTTTCCCAGAAATTCGTGAACAGCTTTCTCCAAGAATATTTTCAGAAAATCCAGCATTATTGAAGAATTTCCCCAGGAATTTTAATGGAAATCCCTCAATATTTTTTTCTTGGGATTCCACCACAGGTTTCCCGAAGAGTTCTTTAGAAATTTCTTAGGATTACTTAAATACTTTTCATTGTGTTTTCCACAGATATCCTTCCAGAAATTCACTCAAAAGTGCTTTCTAAGATTAGTACAAGGATTAGTACTAAAGATTTCTGTAGGAATTCCTGCTAGGATTCCTTGTTCCTTAAACCTTGAAATCTTCAGAGATTTCTTCAAAATATTGAGATTTTTTTTGCAAATTTCAGCAAGGGATTGTCCATTAATTACGATTTTTTGAAACCCCCTCCCCCTCTTGTAAGATTTTGTGTATGGCACGTAAGATTTTTCAAACCCCCCTCTCACCATAAACCCTTACGTAATTAATGGGATTTCTTCAAAAGTTCTTTTATTGAATTTTTCAGAAGTTTTTCAAAAAATGTGTTTACAAATGATTGATTCAGCAATTCTTCCAAAGGTTTCTCCATGGATTCTTCAAGAAATTCCTTCGGTGATTCCTGCGGACATTCCTATAAGGATTTTTTTAGAAGTTTCTTTTGCAGTTTTGTCAGAAATATCTCCTGGGATGTCTTTAGAGATCTCTGCAGAGTGTGTGCAATGTTCTTCCTGGGTTTTTTTTAGAAGTTTTTCCAGAAATTGCACAAAAATTACTGATGAATTTCTGAAAAAAAAGAATTTCTGAGAAAACTCTGGATGTTTGTTTAAAGAAATCGTTTTAAAAACTTTTGGAGATACCTTTGAAATTCCGAGATGAAGTTCTTGGTGTTTTTTTTCGGAGGAATTCCTGAACAGAAAATCGTCAAGCAATTTCGTATGCTATTTCCAAATAAACTCTTGCATGAATACCTAGAATAATGCCTAGCAGAATGTCTGTAGACCTTCGTACTTCACTGAAAAAAATCTTGAGAGACGTCTGGGAGAACTCTGTAATGACAAAATAGTTGAGCACTTTTTGGAGCGATTCCTGGAAAATCCATAAAAAGAATTCTAAAGAAGTATCCAACGAAATTGCCGACAGAGGTACTGGTGGAGGATTTTTTGCAAAAAAAAAAAACTCAATTAATTTCAGCGGTATTTCTGGAGGGTTTTCTGCAGGAATCCTTCGAAGAATTTCTTTAGATTCTTCTGAAGGAATTCTCAGAAAAAAATTCCTTATACGATTCCCTGGAGGAATTCTTTAGAGAACCACTGAAGAAATTGAAAAAAAAGGAATATTTGAAATAATTCCTCGAAGAACTCAAGATCTTTCTGCAGGTATCTATAGAAAAATTCTTTATAAAAAACTCTTTTAAAAATGCTAATGAATAGATTCAGGAGTTTTTCTGCAGCACATATTGAGATAATCTTCGAAGAAAAAATCATAAAAATCACTGAAGGAGAGTCTTGATAAATCTAACGAAATGCCTGAGGGAATACCCAAGGGAATAATTGGAGAACCCTCTGAGAATTTCTAGAGAAGTTCCCAAATAAATGACCGAGAAAACCCCTGTATAAATAAAGTGAAAACAAAAGGTTCATGTGGAGAAATTCAAGCTACAATTCCTGAAAAAAAACTGGAAAAAATTCTAAATTTCTCAAAAATTTAGGGAAATTTCTGAAACAAATTTTGTGGAAAAAATGTTTGTCGCATTACATCTTTTGAAGAAACGTTAGAAGGATTTCCACGAGAAACTCCTGGAGGAATTTATACAACAATTATCTGATAAATCCCATAGAAAAACTTTTGGAAAAATTGTGACAACATTTCTGGAGGAATTCCTTCAGAAACGTTGGAAAAAATACATAAAGGATACAATCATGAAGTTACCTAACAATCATTGAAGGAATTTACTTTTAAATATTTGAAAAAAAACTCAGGAGGAGTTTCGGTATATCTGAGGAAACTCCTGGGCCGGTTTCAAAATTAATCTTTCGAGAAATTCATTGAAAAACTCCTGAAGTAGTCCCAGGCAGGGATGGGAACACTCACTTTCAAAGAGTTACACTCACTTGCGGTTTTCTCAGCACAGAAGCGTGCAATCAAGAAACGATGTATGGATGACTTTTGCATTGTGGTTTTGTCTAAAACTTTTCCGAATAGAGTAGGGGTTGCACACGCATACCAAAGTCGTGACAGAGTTGTAAAAGCGACTCTCCACGAATTGAGTGTAATTTACATTCACCTCGTGGAGAGCTGCCTTCGCAGGTCCCTCACGACTTCGGTATGCGTTTGCGACCCCTACTCTATTCGTCAAAGTTTTACACAAAATCACAATGCAAAAGTTGTCCATAAATCGTTTCTTGATTGCACGCTTCTGAGCAGAGAAAATATTAAGTGAGTGTAACTCTTTGCAAGTGAGTGTTCCCATCCCTGGTCCCAGGGAAAATTCATGGGAGAACTTATCTTGGCAAACGACTGGAATTATGTTGATCGAAGGAATTTGGCACCCTCAGTCTTGAAAATCAAACAATGTATTATATTCTGCCCGACAGGGACACCGAAACAGGGATGTGGCCTTTCAAATAAAAAAAAAAAGATAAACCAATTTTTTCCCTTGGAAAAGGCCACATCCCAGGGCCGAAACGTTAGGCAGAATAGAATTAATTGTTTTGATTCCTCAGATCTTCCATTCAAAACTATTCATTTTTCAGTAAAAACTTCACCGGATGGCGTAGCGTCACGAGCCAAACCACGATTTAGTCGGCGAAATCAAAAACATCGCGGTGCTACGAAAAACCGTGACAGCGATTCCAAAACGCAGCCGCTAGCGTGCACAGCAGCCTGGGACATGGTTTATATGGGAAAACTCTAGCTCGTGTATACTTTTTGAGTTCCATTTTGGTTCCACATGAACTGTGCAAAATTTCAGATCGATCGGAAAAACTATATGTTAGCGCCCGTCATTCTTAGGTTTTCATACGTTTTACTATGGGGAAAATTTACTTCTTCAAAGAAAAATCGCTTGAGGTCACTCCTTGATCCCTAAAAGTATGTCGATGAATTATTTCTGAAGACCGCAAACCGATACGACGTTCGTGTAAAAAGTTATTAAGCCTCATCCGACCGATAAAATGACGAGATTTTATGATTTATTGTTATTTCTTAAATGTTGAACAGCGTTGGCATGCCATACGGTTTTCAGTCAATAACTTTTTTCACATGCCTAAGATTGCTTTGCAGTCTTTGGAGGGTTAGTTCTTCGTAAAATTTCCAACAGAAATTATTCATCGATTTATTTTTATGGGTTAAGGGGCAATATTTGGCGATTTTTCTTTGAAAAAGTGATTTTTCCCATTGTAAATGGTATGAAAACTTAAAATGGCTGGCGCTTTCTCTGATCGAGCTGAAAATTTGCACAGTTGATATAGGGCCAAAATGGGACTCAAAAAGTGTACATGAGTAAAATGTCTTTTTGTGTCCCACACTAATGCACAGCCCAAGTAACAACCAGCATGCCTTGAAGGTTTATTCATGTTTTATCCTGGTTTTATACGAGCATGTCAAAAAGCTAGTTGTTCTGAATTTGTTTTATGTGGTAGTTTTTTACTTTGAACCTTTGGCGTTCCATAAAACTATCATATAACTTCTGCTATAAACATCTTCAATTAAAGACTTGCAAGTAGACATGAATTGGTTTTATCACTTATTATATACCATTTCAATAAACATTGCATTTGCGGTTGTTGTCGGACAGATTTTTTTGTAAACAAATACACAAATCTGTGAGGCAATGCATAAAACCAACAAAAAATTTCGTGACCGTATCATAAACCAAAAAAATGCTGTGTTAAAACCGCTAGTTCTATCATGAGCTCAGGAATCATCAGGAACACACAGTTTTAATATGTCGCCTAGCCGGGATAATTCATGTAAATACAGAAAAAATATTACTCAATTTTATGATTTCTCGTACAGCTTAAGATCAAATTAAACCATACAACACGTTTCCGTCATTTTATTTTGTCAGAAAAATTACATAATGACTTTTAAACTCCACTGTGTTGAAAAAACCTTCTTTGCACCCAATTCCACCGAGTAAATTAAATGCATTTAACTTCCAAATTATGCATAGTTTGTGTGACGCACTTAGTTTTTGTCATTATCACAGTCACATTCACCACAAATTTTCCGTGGCATGTCTCCTGACACGTATTAAATAGGAAAACAAATCTGAATTCCATATCTGCATCTTTCCAATTGATGGCTGGATAAACAATCAAGCATAATTTATTCTGACGACCGAACATTGAGAGTGAAAAATAATCAAAACAATTATTTGGCAAGTCAGAAGATGGTTTTATTTAGAAGATTGATAAAACTATGATACAACCCGAAATCCTAAGCCGGTTTGCATTCGAAGTCCTGTAGACCCTAATAAGACTGGGCCAACTAGCCAGAACGTGGGCTTATTGAGGCATACAAGAACTCGAGAGCATTTTCAAGTCGGCATCAATGGTTTTATGTTTAGGATTTTTGAATCGCTAAAAAACTTTAATAAAATTAAAATTGTTACTTGGGAGCTTCCTGGTTTATACCAAAACTGATGAATATAGACTAGAGCAAATAATTGAATATCAAGAAATTACAAATTTTGTGCAATGCATGAACCGTTGTAATTTCATTAAAAAAAAAGGTTTGGAAAAGTTCTGAGACTTAGCTGTGCAATAATTCATAATACATCAATTTTCTGTTCATACCGTAGTTGAATTCGTGTTGAACCATTTTAATATTCAACTTGGATCATTCCCGGGTGACAACCTGTTTCGGTCCATAAATGTCAGTCCATTACAATTAGCTGATGACCCGAAACGGGAGCTATAGAACTACTCCCAGCAGAGAAAACAGGCGCACTTTCCAATCCCGCAAGCATCAGCAATCCATTTAATCATCATCGAGTTTCATTCATTGATGAGTGAGAAGTGACGAGACAGACATCTGCGATGGACCTGCTACTTATCTGGAACGAGCTTCATCTCCCGGCTGGATCGAGCTCCAAATGAGGCCCGACCGGCTGCTAAATATTCAAAAAGTCCATGTTGATTCCATTTTCATCCGCTCAGAGCGGCGTGTGTCATAAATTGATTCACCCAACGCCGCCGCCGACTGCAAATCGCTATCGGCCGTAATAACCATGTGTTAATAGATACAAACTAGCTAAATATTGAATCATCGTGCAGAGCGGGCCCGGCTTAGGCCGGATCGCTTCCACGCTGCTATGGGGCACTGGCTGCAACCCCACGCGACGAGATGATAGCTTGTTACCATTTTAGGCGAATGATCGGCTGTGGGTTTGTGGGCTTCGTGGCCGAGCGGTTAGCGGCGTCAGTCGTTTAGGTGTCTCGTAAGCCTCGGAGTGTGGGTTCGATTCCCGCTCCAGTCGGGGAAAACTTTTCGTCAAACGAAAAATTCTCCACTGGGCCACTGGGTGTTATATGTGTTGTCCGTTGTCAAATGTTAGTATTGTTTAGTCTGTAGAGGCCGCTAGGTCGAAGACGGTGTAATTGTCTTTTTTTTTTTTTTTTTTTAAAAGCTAATAGATTTCAGTGAAATTTTTGATTTTATGCCACCATTTTGACGTCATCCGTCGGAACGTTGAAAATCGAAAAATGTGACCGATCTACAAGACATAAAAAGTATTATTGCAGCATGTTAGAAACTTGCTGATGAATAAAAGGAAGTGGGAGTTTGAAGACGGATTATTAATCGCCCAAATTTGCTCCAGATAAACTCTTACAAGGAAACACTGCTTTTGAAAAGAAAGGTTCAAAAAGCCAAGGTTTGAACATTGATCCTACTTATTATTTACAAATCAATAGCCGAACTACCGTATTTCTGCAAAGTGACGTAAGCGATATTGATAGTCTTGGCTCATTTTTTATTTATTATTAATGAAACTTTTGGTCATCCTCCATGTTTCTTTCCATAGATGATAGATTTGGACTAGATCTTGCATTCTAATACAGCGGGCACACCACAGTGTTATTTTTACACCAGATATTACATACAATATACCGAAAAATGTTGAAATGTTGAATGGCGCTTACGTCACTTTGCAGAATAACGGCAGCGAAGCAATTAGGCCACCATGCATGACTGGAAGAATACAGTTTGAAATTTGAATAAGAAAGATAGAAGATAGAATAGAATGGTTAATAATAGATCCAAGGTTGAAGAGGAAAAATGTTAAAACATGAGAAAAAAGGTGGAAATTATAACTGCAAAAACGTTGTTACTCATGCTTTGCTGATTAGTAAACAAAAAAAATCATTTCTTCGATGACCCTACGGCCGGTTTATCTCAACCACTGACTGTGTTCAAAAGCAATAAACAAACTCATACACGATTCACTGGAAGGTAGGCGCCAATCACCGCAGTAAAAGCTGAATCATTCCCATCGATGCCGTATTGATAAAAACAACTCTACCAATTGGGTGTGAGCTTCGACGACCTCGCTGATAAGCTGCTCCTGGAATCACACCGCAGATTGATATCCCAGCAGCGAGCAACGACTGTTTTAAAGAGAACAGAAGGCCACAGTTCGCACAGACGTCATTCGGGGCACGCGAAATTCATTCAAAAAGTAGGAGCAGGTACCAGACGGAACCGTCGTGTGACCGTCGGCAAAAGCCAGAATAATCTCGAATGCGTTGGAAATAAATCTTATCTGTTTCAGCTGCATCTTAGTTCGATATCGAGTCAATTGGAGATGCTATGCAGAGTAGATACATGCGGAGTAGCCGATTTTGTCCTTCTGATATGTCCACTTGATAGCGGTTTCCAACGGTTTTGGGTCAGACAATCTATAAATAAAATCATACTTACTAATTAGTGTTATCATTTTTGATGTTTTTATGGAAATTTCCTGTACCAGATGTCTGGACAAACAAAATAGCAAAAATGATAGCCATCTTATATTGATGGCGTGGTGTCTTTTTAAATGTCATTGCTCTTCCGTAAAATGAACTTGCTCAACAAACATAAGTACGTCTTACACACGAGATCACAGCTCACAAAATGGACTCAGAGTCCATATCTGGCCGGGCAGATTTTTTTTTACTTCGTTCGGTACTGTCACTGCAACCAGCTTTCAGATCTGTTGTGGCATCCTGTATCCTTAGTGTAGTGCATGTCGTATTACTCAATTGCCAATGAGTGTCAATAAAGAATCGATTCTGATGCAGTTCATATTTTGTTTTCTTAGAAGCTTGATGCTTTCTTACAGAAAACAAAACTAGATCACTGATAATTTGCAAAGTTAAACTGGTTAACTTCGTTTTATTTAAAAACTGGAAGTCATCAAGACACTAGTAGCAAGGACTAAACACTATGATTCCTTGAATTATCAACATTATGAACAACATTATGAACACATATTCAAAAATTGAAGAATAGGACGACACACCTCCTCAAACATTCATCCATGACATATTGGGAAAAATATAGGTATAAAACGCGAATATATTCAATGAATTTGTTCGGAGTGGATACATTTGAATGAATTTTCAACACAAATAGTAATAATCTTTATAGCTTTAGAATAAGAGTCCCATTCGCCGCACGTGCTTCTAGGATTAGTCCAAGACAGTCTTCAAAGATTCCTGATTCTGGGAATTTCAACCTAGGCTTATTCCGGTATTCCTCCAGAAGTTGCTTCCGGAATTTACACCTTCTTTTACGATTTCCTCAAGGACCTTCTGGGAGATTTTTCAAGGAGTTTTTTCTGAGATGCCGGAGAAATTCCGGAGTGACTCTGAAAAACTCCAACGCTATTTTATATGGGCGATTCAATTGATATTGTTGGCGCATCACATCAACGGCGTCACCCCGGCACCCTCAGCCGCAGCAACGGCGCAGTGGTGCTCATTCAATTTATACAGTTTTGTCTGCTCATTATTTCGCTGCTGGCAGCAAGCAGCCCAGTGACTATTGTCACAGTCAAACTGGGCTGCGTGATGCTAGCCTTTAGCGCATTGCGCTTTGTGACAATGCGCCTTTAGTTCAATTGTACGTACTTTCGCTGCCGCCTATAAAAGCGGCAGCTAGTTCTAATTGTAATTAGTTGTAGGAATCGAATCACCACAGAGCAGGAGCACTGCCTCTCTGTGGTGCGCAATAAATAGTTAAACGTGAGTCAAAGTAGTACGTTCTTCTTCGAGTCCCCCGGGAGAAGTATACACAACGTGGGGCCTTATCAACCGCTGGACGAAACGGATATTTTTTAAGGGGTCTACCTGGAGTCTCTTCCTGGAGTTTTTTTAGTCTGAGATTCCTGAAGAAGTTTCATCTGACATAAAAACGTCCAGGAGTACCAAGAATCCTCCAGGAATTGTTTTCTTTTGGAATGTCTTTAGAAGTACTTTTTCGGAGATTCTAAGAAGGAATTTCTGGCGAAATGTAATCCAGAAGTAGTTTTTTAAGGAAACTCAGAATGAACATTCGGTGAAATTTATACAAAACTGTTGGAGAAATTCCAGAAAAATATTTCGGAATTAAAAAAGAATGCTGGAAGACGATTCAAAAGTAATCCCGAGAGAAATTCCTAAAAAAAATCCGGAATTAGCTCTAGGAGAAATCCCCCAAGAAGTTTTTCCTAAAACCAAGAAAGAATTCCTGGGATTTCTGAAGGAATGCCTGGAAGCACCTTCTTAGGCAATTATGGAAAGAACTTTTAGAGAAAACCTGGAAAAATCCAGGGTGAAATTTCTGAAGGGATGCAACAAGAAACATCTGGTGTTACCTCCAGAGAAAGTCCTGAAGGAACCCCAGAAGAAAGTATGGATCGATTGAGCCATAAATAAACGAGCTAGATAAAAAAAAATAAAGTATGAGAGAAATTCATGAAGGAGTTCCTGAAGAAATCCCGGCAACAAGTTAATGAAAAAACCCGCAAGTAATTTTTACGTATCCAGAAATCATCTCCTGGATCAACCCAAAGAAGAACTCTTGAAGACATCTCAGAAGGAACCACAGAAAAAACTCCTAGAGGAATCCAAGAAGGAATTTCTAGGATAATCTCGGAAGAAACTCCTGGAGAAATCTCGGAATTACCGAAAAAAGAAACTGCGGAAGGCTCTTGAAGAAATCCTAAATAGAAGAAGTGTATTCCGGAAAGAATTTCTGGAGGAATTATTTCGGAAGAAAAAACCCAGAAGAATCTCCAGGAGGTATCCGTAAAGGAACTCCAGATGGAATCCTCGAAAGAGCTACTGAATTCAAGAATCCAAGAAAGACCCTAAGAAACCCCTTGAGAAATCTCAGAAAGAACTCCTTGTAAAACCACAGAAGAAACATTTGCAGAATTCTCAAATGGAGGAATTTTGAAAAATAGAAATCCTGAAAGGGTCTGCTTTAAGGTCAAACATCAAGAAATCCCATTGCAATTTTGCATGCAAACTTTGGAGGCACAAATCTGACGAACGAAGCATCGAACCAAGCCGCATTTATTTTTCCTGGCTTTACTCACTTGCAATAATAAATAGGACGCTGGGTGGGTTAATATCTGGGCAATAGAATAGATACCGGTGGAGTGGAAGGTAGGAGTAATCTGCCATATTTACAAGAAAGAGGCCCATTTGAAATGTGAGACTTTCAGACTATCTTATGTTGTCTATCACCTAAAATAAATGCGCTCGTGGGAAGCTTTCAAGCTGGCTTCGTCGACGGCCAGTCAACAACGGACCAGATCTGCACCGTACGGAAAAGTTTGCGAAAACTCCTGGAATACCAGGTCCCAACGCATCACTTGTTCCAGTCGGCATACGACAGTATCGACCACACGGAGCTATGAAAAATCATTGACGAAAACGACTTTTCTAGGAAGTTGATCAACGGCAGCTTTATCAGCAATGGTGAACGGCATGCAAAACGGCGTAAGGGTTTTGGGTGAACTATCCAGGACTTCGACAAAGTAGCGGACTCGCGTGCCTATTCTTCAATACAGCTTCGGAAGGTTAAATGCGACGAGCTGAGCTCAACAGCCGAGGCACGGTATGTACATCATCGAGTTCGTGGGAAGTTATCAAGCCGGCTTCATCGACGGCTGGTCGACAACGGACCAGATCTTCACCGTACCGCAAATCCTACAGAAATGCCATGAATACCAGGTCCCAACGCATCACCTGTTCATCGACTTCAAAGTGGCATACAACAGTATTATGTTTTCAGTTCAAAACCGAATTAGCCACATTTTTTCTTTTACTTCCGCTGCTTTTGCCTAAAGTTAAACACAATGTCGGAAATGGGACGCTGGATTGTACACCTGGTACTCTATACAGCGCCCCACTTCCGACATCGTGTTTAACGCAAATCAAAGGCAGCGGGCGTAAAAGAAAAAATGTCGCTAATTCGGTTTTGAACCAGAAACATAATATCGACCGCGCAGAGCTATGGAGGAGAATCATGGACGAAAACGGCTTTACTGGGAAGCTGACCAGACTGATTAAAGCAACGATGGACGGTGTGCAAAACTGCGTAAGGTTTTCGGATGAACTACCCAGTTCATTCGAATCTCGCCGGGGACTGCGACAAGGTGACGGAATCTCATGCCTACTCTTCAACATCGCTCTGGAAGGTGTGATACGACGAGCCGGGCTCAACAGCCGGGGAACGATTTTCACAAAATCCGGTCAATTTGTATGTTTTGCGGACGACATGGACATTATCGCCAGAATATTTGGAACGGTGGCGGAGTTGTACACCCGCCTGAAATCCGAAGCAGCAAAGGTCGGACTGGTGGTGAATGCCTCAAAAACAAAGTACATGCTGCTAGGCGGAACCGAACACGACCGGATCCGTCTGGGTAGTAATGTTACGATAGACGGGGATACCTTCGAGGTGGTGGAGGAATTCGTCTACCTCGGATTCTTACTAACGGCTGACAATAACGTGAGTCGTGAAATTCGTGAAAATCATCAGCGGAAGTCTGAAAAGATTCACCCCCGCACCAAATGTACCATGTACACGCTAATAAGACCGCTGGTTCTCTATGAACACGAGACATGGACCATGCACGAGGAGGACCTGCAAGCACTCGGAGTTTTCGAGCGACGCGTGCTAAGGACGATCTTCGGCGGTGTGCAGGAGAACAGTGTGTGCCGTAGAAGGATGAACCACGGGTTCGCTGCACTTTACGGCGAACCTAGCATCCACAAGGTGAACTTACGGAAATTCCGGAAGGATACGGTGGGCAGGGCGTGTTGCAAGAATGCCGGCCAACATCCCTGTAAAGTTCGCTACCGATCCGGTTGGCACAGGAAAACGTGGAGCGCATAGAGTACGATGGGTGGACCAGGTGGAGCGTGACCTGACGAGCATTGGGCATGACCAAGGATGGTGAGCGACAACCACAAACTGAGTATTGTGGCGTACTATTGTTGATTATGTTTAATTTTAAATATGATGTGGAACAAAAATGAATGTTTGTATGTAGGTACGTTTTATGGATGACAAAATCCATGCTCTTGAATAATACACCTCTTGAAAAATACACCTAGACGCGCTCTCATTTCACCTTAACCATCAACTCTTCTGCCTGAAATTGGGCTCATATTGCTCACTTTCCATCGTCATCATTCTCGTCACAGCCAATTTCGGCGTGTCAACAAGACTGAAAATTGGATGCGACATATCTTCCGGGTTCGCTACAAGCTCCGGACGAAATTTCTCCTCGGTTACACACCGGTAGATCGCGGTGAGGGCTTGATTGCCTGCAAACATACAGCCATCAGACAGACAAAAATGCCAGAGTCGCGTCCGTGCGAGTGCACTGATGCAAAAATACGGAACTAGGTCAAACCAGGCATCATCATCAGCGTACTCTCTCCTCAATTCCGGTCGACCGTCAACCTCCGCTGGCGCCATGTCAATCGATGGCACTCACCACCACCGGGCTAACCCCGGAGGACAGAGCTAGGTGTTAGGCACCCTACACACTACTCAAACGGTTTGACCAACATTGACTCCGCCCCCAGGTTGGTGGTTGAGTTTGTGCTGTGTTTGACCGTGTGTGATGCTGTTTGACGAACCGATTTGGCAGTTCGTCAGACCGATTTGACGGTTGATGGTTTGGTTGGCAAAAATCAAATCAGTTTGATTTTACTCAAACCAACGGTGGGCGGAGCCAATGTTTGACGAACCGATCGTACCGTGTGTAGCGTTGTTGCACAAACATAGTGCGTTTTCAAATGGGAGAAGATGTTGGTGCAACCAAAGTGACATGTTGGTGCAACACGATTTGGCAGTTCGTCATACGGTTGCAGAAACATTAGCTGGTTCGACCAACCTGGGGGCGGTGGCAATGTTGGTCAAACGGTTTGAGTAGTGTGTAGGGTGCCTTAGGCACCCTACACACCAGTCAAACGGTTTGACCAACATTGGCTCCGCCCCCAGGTTGGTGGTTGAGTTGGTGCTGTGTTTGACCGTGTGTGATGCTGTTTGACGAACCGATTTGGCAGTTCGTCAAACCGATTTGACGGTTGACGGTTTGGTCGGCAAAAATCAAACCAGTTTGATTTTACTCAAACCAACGGTGGGCGGAGCCAATGTTTGACGAACCGATCGTACCGTGTGTAGCGTTGTTGCACAAACATAGTGCGATTTCAAATGGGAGAAGATGTTGGTGCAACCAAAGTGACATGTTGGTGCAACACGATTTGGCAGTTCGTCATACGGTTTCAGAAACATTCGCTGGTTCGACCAACCTGGGGGCGGTGGCAATGTTGGTCAAACGGTTTGAGAAGTGTGTAGGGTGCCTTAGATGCACTTCATTTCATAGTCTGACGCTGGCTGCCTCATTCACACTTTACCGCAGTTCACAAAATTCAAAATGCAAATGATTGACAGCTTTGTATGGGTGTGGCTAGGTATATGAGGAGGTTTGTCACCGCAGAAACCAACAAAACGGCGGCGGCGGCGCTAAGCGCCTAGATAGACCTGCCTCGATGGCACCAACTCAGTCGTTCGTGGATGACATTTGTGGTTCACCGAATTTATCGCCACGGATGGACGCGATTCGATCACACATTCGGTCGGACCGGACTCAGCAGGTGCGAGCAGACGTCATCATCGGCGATGGTTAGCCAGCCTCTCATACACCTAAATAAGCCTGTTTGTAGGTGAAATATGTCGCCATCAGTCTGCGCGGTTGACCGAACCAATTAGGAAGCACTGCTGGCGATTTGAACTATTTTTGGCAGGTTGTGCCTTTCGTTGCATTCGGTGGTCGAAACAGCTGACTGTAAAATGTAATGGAAAATAATATCATGCTCATGCAATTGAATTGATTTTCATTACTTTCAATTGCACTTGAAACGATACAAGCAAATCAATCGAAATCTGCGGGAGTCTGCAAACGCAGACCGCACGATTGAAGGGATGAACTCAATTGCGCCGGTCGGTACCCGTACACCAAAAACCACTTCTTATCAAACCAAATCATAAGGGGTAGCGTGCCGCTGATTGAGCATTGGATCTGTCTCGACCGCCACCGACCATCCCACCGCAAACCGCAGCGGAACGTTCCAAGCTAATTAGGAATTACGAAACGTTTACAAGTGCGCGCGGTCCGGTCGTGCGAGGAAGTGGTTCTACCGCAGCGCGCGCGTTTCGCCAATTCCTTTATGCGACGGACGACCGCGTCTGACTGCAATCGGACTAATCAAAGCAGGAATGGCACACACGATGACTGGCACACGGCGGCGGCAGAGATACCCGACCAGAAGCTCCTAACAAGATTATAACAAAATCATTACAACCATTGTTAGAAATAACACAATTTGATATAATTTTGTTGTATGGATTCGTATATGTGAAAAACCATAACAAAATTGTAACAAAATTTGTTATTATTTTAGAAACAAAGCTATAACATAACTTGTATTATTTATTCAAACAGATGTATAACAGCATTTGTTACATTATGAATATTAAAATAATTGTCTATAACAAAATTTCGTAACACATTTATTGTAATATTTGCTACATTTTTTGTAACAAAATAATTTCAAAATTTGTTGGGCTTTTTTTGTATTGACGCGAAATAGCTTGATAATTTTTGTAATATTGACCACTCGAGCCAAAAGCCATAAACAAAACTAATAGACTTAGAACGCAACGCTAAAATCGTCATGTTAAAACCCCCCTCCTCTTCCATTCCGCTCTTTTGTATGAAAGTCCTGAAATTTGTGTATGGACCGTAACGCTCGGTTGTCCTTACCCCTCTCCAAATGTAACAAAGGATTGAAGCGCCGTTTGTTTTGTTCATTTGTGTTTATTTTGTTTGTTTGTTTTAAAGAACATTCTTTCTGCTGGAAGCTGTGGCGAAGAACCTGTTGAGGCAACAAGGGAACGTCCATAAATTACGTCACGCTTTGAGGGGGGAGGGGGGGGTTCAGCAAAGTGTGACGACCCATACAAAAATTTCAGAGGTCCAATACAAAAAGTGTGACATAGGGGAGAGGGGGGAGGGTTGAAAATGGTCGATTTTTGCGTGACGTAATTAATGGCCGTTCCCCAACACAGTATTTTCTAAATGATGTTGGGTTAGTTTTGTGGCACAATTGTAATGTCTTGTCTGATGTGAAACAAAACAAGTAAGTATTGAAAATGTCCCCTTTGTCAGATCATTAGCTTTTCTTTCTTCTCTGTTAACCTTTGTTTTGTATTCTTACGCGATTGATAGTCGGGTAAACAACGTGAAAAAAGGTTTGGAACTTTTTATCAGACCATTTTCAAATTTTTGTAGGATGTCAAAGATACAGTAGACGTTCGATAACTATGTAACTGTAAGCATGTTGACGTTTCACTTAGCGAACAAAAATTCGATAACTGGAATGCCTGACAGTATCAACAAACCATCAATTGACGTTAAATGAACGTGAACTTTATCCGTCTGTTCATTTGGGCAAACATGGCACACCATTTTGACATTTGGCGGTGCGATAACTGTAAATTTGTTGCACTTACCGGACTTGCAGTTTAAAAGAATTGCAGTTAAAAAGTATTGCAATTAAACCGCTTGCACTGACCGAACGTCTACTGTAATAACCTTTCTGAAAGTAATTGTTTCCGAGATATTTAACTTCATGAATCTCTCAGTATGTAAGAAAATGCGCTATTTTCATAAGTTATTTGATGCTTCATCAACAACATTATGTTATGTCCAACACATTTGTATATCCCAAAAACAATCACTCACTTGATTGGACGAACAGTTTGAAAGTTAAAGGAAGATTGTGAACTTCATTTTGTAGAAACAAATGAAGTTTCTAACTTGAAATGATGATAATGGGTTGTTTTTATCGATAAACTCTAAATAAGAACAAAGAAATACAACTTTGGAAAAAGTAATTTCTCAGTTTGTTTATTGTTTTAAACAAGCGTCATATCTGCGTGAGCATCCGTATCAGTCAGATTCGGATTTCCTTTATAGTGCTTTATATAACGATAGCGATCGCCATCGATTCAATACAAATCGATATCGAAAATCTCTCACTGGTTGACCGGAATGTTTAAGGCTATTTGGCCGATAAAACCCTCAAGACGAAGAGAATTAACCTGTCGATAATACCCAAAGTCTTCTTAAACGACGGATATTGCATGTGCTGCAATTGCGACAATGTTTCCGTTACATGGAACTACCTTTTGTATGCCTTCCAATTCGAGTTGAATTTTACACAAATGACGTATCTTTACACGCGAAAACATTAGATCGATTACAATAAATACCAAAACAGTACTACTGTTCTTTTTTCGCCAAAAAGTATACCAAGTAGTGAATGTTATTGAACATGGAGAAAGTAAAAGTGGAACTAAATAATTATAACATGGAATTTATTTATTCTACTATTTAGCTTCGACCTTAGGGAGCATCTATTAAGTACGTCACGCTGAAATTGGAAATTTTCAACTCTTCCTGTCTCCTTCAAACGTGACGAAAAACTTAATGGATGACCCCTTATGTGATAGATTCCATTTCATTGCTTAAAATTAAAAAAAAAATGTGGAATGTAACTAAATTATACCTACAGCTGTTATCATATCTACATATGATATAATTGTGATAGATTAAAACAAAATCACTAACGACAAATCAAGTCTATTACACGTCAACGAGTTCAATGTGACGTCATAATACCCTGCTCGTGTGCGTCTGACAAACAATAATTTGAAAGAGGAGACTGGCAATACGAATAACCAGTAAAGCTTCTATCACCGCCCTCTTCAAGTGTTGTGATGGCCTCATTGGCAGAGGCGTCAGATTGTTACCGATGGTAGATGTCTGGGTTCAAATCCCATTCGGATCCGAAAATTTTATAACGCACTGGAAACTTTTTTTATGTCACCTACTTTTTCTAAAAATAGAATAACACACTTAAAAATATTTATCCAAAAAATGAGTATATAAATTTAGTTTTTACCCTAAAATGTTGCTAAGGAATTATAACGCAATTTGGTATAATTTTGTTAAATTCTACCATATTTCATGAAACAAGTTTAGTAATATTTTTGTTATGATCATAACAAAAGTTATTACATTTTTGTTCTTTTCATGTGGCAACTTTGTTAGAATTTCTGTTATTTTAACTACTAACAGTGCATGTTTTATAACAACCCTTGTTATAAAAATTTATTGTAACAAAATAACACAGCTTGTTATAATTTTGTAATGTCTATCTAGTCGGGTAGGTACCTACTACCTACCCTCCACAGTTCACATAGAACGCGCGCGCGGGGGTGGATAGGAAACGGACTCACACTGCGCCAACCACAGTCAGTTGAGGCATTTATTGATAAGATAAAAACCGTTGATTGCGGCTAGGATTTTGCAATTCGACAGGTTTGAAATTAATTAACATATCTCTGAGGAGCAGCAGCAGCAGCAGCAGCAGCAGTACGTTGTCTTCTTCATCGTTCGAGCATCTGTCAACGATGTTGCGGAGATAATGGATGCATCAAGTTGATCAGATCCGTTGGGGAGGGAAAAATACATTTGTAAAGCACTATATACTGTAATCGGTTGGCAGCTAAAAAATCGTGGGTTTTCAGTCAAAGATTTTGCCCTGGGGTTCTTCCAAGATTTATTCTAAAAAATATTAAAATATTCTTCTAGGAACTCCATCATGTGTTTCTCATGAAGTTCCTCTAGGTATGCCTTCTGGGATTCTTAAAAAAAAATCAGAGAATCTAGTAGGAATGACGCCAGAGGTTCTTGCCGAAAGCTATTCAGAGTTTCCTCATGCGAAAAACGGAAATTTTCAAACAACACCCCCCCTCCTCTTGTACAGGCTTTTTCCATGCTTATTACATTGCATGTCATACATTTCAGAACTCCTCTCCGCCCTCTAAGCGTGAAGTACTTAATGAATGACCTCTTCTTCATGAATTCCTCATGAAACTGCTCTTGTATTCTCCCACCAGATTCCTTAACGTATTCCTGGGATTCCTTTGGAAATTCCTTCAAGAAATCTTTCAGCAATTTTTCCAGAGATTCTTATAGAGAAACCTTCCCGACGTCGCTAAGAGGCGCATGTTGAACTTGTTCAATCAGTTCCTGGATAACAACATCGTTCCGAATGATTGGAGACAAGTGAGAGTTATAGCTGTTCAAAAACCCGGGAAACCCGCGTCGGATCATAATTCGTACCGCCCAGTCGCGATGTTGTCTTACCTACGGAAGCTGTTGGAGAAGATGATTCTCTTTCGACTGGACATATGGGTTGAATGGAGTGGCATGTTGTCAGATACACAGTTTGGTTTCCGCAGAGGCAAAGGAACGAACGACTGTCTTGCGTTGCTTACTTCAGAAATTCAGCTTGCCTTTGCTCAAAAGCAGCAAATGGGCTCAGTGTTTTTGGATATTAAAGGGGCTTTTGATTCAGTTTGTGTCGATGTTCTTTCCGACAAACTGCACGAAAGTGGCCTTTCACCAATTATGAACAACTTTTTGTATAATTTGCTGTTTGAGAAGCAGATGAGTTTTGCTCATGGCGACTTGACAGTTTCACGAATTAGCTACATGGGTCTCCCCCAGGGTTCATGTCTAAGCCCCCTTCTTAACAATTTTTATGTTAGAGATATAGATGGTTGTCTCATGAAAATTGCACGTTGAGACAGCTTGTGGATGACTGTGTTGTTTCTGTAACGGGATCAATAGTAGTCGATCTGCAAGGACCACTACAGGATACTTTGGATAATTTGTCTACTTGGGCTTTCAAGCTGGGTATCGACTTCTCTCCGGAGAAAACTGAGATGATTGTCTTTTCTAAAAAACACAAACCGGCTAAGTTTCCGCTCTATCTGATGGGTAAGACAATCACTTACAGGGGATACTCAAAATAACTGGGACAGGTAAAATTTTCACTTTTCAAAAAATGTTCAATACGCTGATACTTTTCGAAAAGGGCATCAAATATCCTCAAATTTTTACTGTAAGTTCATCAACTAGTTGTGTATCAGTGGACAAAATTTGGAAAAGATCGGTCCATTCTTCACAAAGTTATGAAGATTCTAGAAAAAGGTATAATTATCCGATAGCCAACTTTGAGCTGTTATATCTCCGGATTCAATGAACCGAATGCAATGAAATTTTGATCATTTATGACTAATATAATGAACTTTGAAAAACAGTTGACTTAATTTGAAATTATTAATAAGAAAAAAAGTTATAGCGATTTCATTGATTTTATGATTTTTTAGTAAATTTATCTATTTTTCATGTGTATCCCATTACTTTTTCAATTTAATGCCGGCTATTTGGTAGCTTTCCTTTAAAACATAAATATATTCAAGTCAATTAGAGGGAATTTAAATGAACTATAATTACCATCTCGAATTTTGAAACGATGATGAAGTTTTGGATAAATTAGTGTTATATCAGAAAAATAATCTATTCGTTATAATTTTCTTTCGTGTAAAGAATTTTAAGTTCAGTCAAAAGTTTTTGATAGCTTATTATATAAGTCATAAATGATCAAAATTTCATTGCATTCGGTTCATTGAATCCGGAGATATAACTGCTCAAAGTTGGCTATTGTATAATTATACCTTTTTCTAGAACCTTTATAACTTCGTGTAGAATAGATCGATCTTTTCCAAATTTTGACCACTGATACACAACTAGTTGATGAACTCACAGTAAAAATTTGAGAATATTCGATGCCCTTTTCGAAAAGTTACAGCGAGTTGAACATTTTATGAAAAGTGAAAATTTTACCTGTCCCAGTTATTTTGAGTATCCCCTGTATAGCATGTCTTCTCAATATCTCGGCGTCTGGTTCGATTCCAAATGCACCTGGGGGAAGCACATTGTGTATCTGATACAAAAATGCCAAAAGCGAATTAACTATTTGTTACAAGAACATGGTGACGAGCGCATCCGGAAGATCTTATCAGGCTGTACCAAACAACCATTCTGTCGGTTTTAGAATACGGTAGCTTTTGTTTTCAATCCGCGGCGAAAACACACTTGCTGAAGCTTCAACGGATTCAGTACTGTTGCCTTAGGATCGCGTTAGGTTGCATGAACTTGACTCACACAATGAATTTAGAGGTACTTGCTGGTGTACAGCTTCTGACCGACCGCTTTGCGGAGCTGTCGCTCCGGTTTTTCATCCGGTGCGAGGTTGTTAATCCGTTAGTCATAGAAAACTTCAAGAAGCTGCTCGAACAGAATCCCCAAACTAGTTTTATGAGTGTGTACTACTGGTGCATGACGCTGGAGGTAAGCCCATCTCCGGTTAACACCAACCGTGATAACTTCTAAGACTTCGATAGTGGATTTTGATCTATCCATGAAGGGTGAGATCACCGGCATACCAGAATTTATTCGTACCGTAGGTATTCCACAAATTTTTGCAAGTAAGTTCGGGCATGTCAGCGGGGAACTGTCTGTCCAGATGGTTGAAAAACCGATGACTCGATTGTTTTCGGTGTCTACAATGAATTTCATAGCGCCACCTTCATGCTTCAAAAACCCTGTTTTGTATACGTTGCCGAGCTAGCGTCCATGTATTACACCTTAGAGTACATCAGCACTCTTCCACCTGAGCACTACTTTATTTTTACCGACAGTCAAAGCTCTCTGGAGGCTGTTCGGTCAACGAAACTGATGAAGCACTCAGCATACTTCCTGAATGGAATACGCCAAGTCTTGAGTGCTTTATCCAAACGCTCATACACCATTTCCATAGCTTGGGTCCCTTCACATTGCTCGATTCCGGGCAATGAGAAAGCGGACTCTCTGGCTAAGGTGAGTGCTAGCGAAGGCGATATTTACAAGCGTCAAATCGCCTTTGACGATTTTTTTGCATTAGCCCGTCAAAAGACCTTGATCAGCTGGCAACACAAATGGAGAGATGGAGAGATGGGTAGATGGTTGCACTCCATCATTCCACAGGTGTCGAAGAAGCCATGGTTCAAAGGGTTGGATTTAGGCCGCGATTTCTTTCTTGAATGTGTCGGCTGATGTCCAACCACTATTTGTTGAACGCACATACGTTCCGTATAGGACTCTCGGAAAGCAATATCTGTGTCTGCGGCGTGGCTTACCAGGATATCGAACATGTTGTGTGGGGATGCGATGAGTATCGTGAGGTCAGATCTGAGTTGCATAAAATTCTCCGGGTCCGAGGATAACAACAGAAACCCGTTAGAGAAGTGCTGGCAGTCTTTGATTTGGAATACATGAATCTCATTTAAGGTACTCCGGGGCAAGCTGAAACGGGTGGGGCAAGATGAAACAGCGGGTTAACATGATGTTTTCTAATGATGATAAACAGCTCAATCGCCGTAACACATAGTTTTTGGTTCAAACAATCTTTTAGCGAAGTATAAATTATCAAATTGTATTGAAATCTATTTCAAAACTTCGTGTTTCATCTTGCCCCACCCGTTTCAACTTGCCCCGGTGTACCTTATCAGTTTTTGAAACTTGTCAGAGTTTGATGTAGTGCGTTCCTTGTTTTCGTTGTCCGCCTTTTGGTTTTGTCGATCGTCCCTGTCTGTCGTCGCCCTCCATTCCGTTTGTCCTCTTCTTGTCGTTATATACCGATAAACTCCATTCTTTTTGTTTCCGTTACAGATATGGACAATTTGTCCAATCAATGTTTTTAGTATAAATTAGCAAATAATTTAGTTTTAAACCCATAAATCCCTCCTTCCCAATTTAATTTATTTATATCCTTAACCTCGAAACAGCCGTGAGTACTTCGGCTTCCCAAACTAACATAGTATTAAGGCAGTTAAAAATATGTTGAATGTAAAATCAATGTAAAAACAAAAGATTTCGGCTCAGTTATGCCCAAACGAATAAGTAAAAAAATCTTATAGATAATCGCCAAAGAATACTTTAGACGTTCCTCCAAATATTCCCTCAGGGATTGTTACTGGATCTCCTGCTCAGATTTTTGCAGGAATAGCTCTAAGGAATCCTGTAGGGCTGTAGGGCTACCACTAGAGTTTCCTGATAGAAATTCCCCTTAAACTTTTGCAAGAATCTTCTAACGAGGTTTTAGCCGGGGGTTTACCAGAAGTTGTTCCAGGGATACTCTCAGGAATTCATTGAAAAGTACCTCAAGGAGTTATTGCTTTGCCATTCACCTTTAGAAAATTCCCAAGAGCTTCGTATGGAAATTCTTGCAGTAGTTTCTCCGGGTATTTCGCCAGAGAATGCTTTATAAATTCCTCCTAGAATTTATTCAATAATTTTCAGACGGATCGCTTTTAGAAATTTCTCCAGGAATTATTCTCATGGAATATTCTTACACAGATTCCTACAGTAAAACCTCAAGCGATTAAAAAAAAAACTTCACGGATTCTTTCAAGAATTCCTCTAGGATTTTTTTTCTCTGCAATCTCCACTGTTAGGTTATGGTTGATTGGTGATTTGGTCATCAGATTTATTGAAAAAATGACTTAATGTTCATCTGACGTTTGGCTTCGTATGGAAGCTTCTTCAGGGACTCAATCTGAATTGTTTTTTTTTTGTCTCGTCTGATTTGTTAGACGTTAAAATATCAATATTGGTGGAGTTATGTGTTTTGGGGTGGTAACATTACGGAAAGCACTAATTTAATAGGGTCAATATGTCAATGGTGTCAATGATAATAAGGACGATTCAAATTGAGTACCTGAAGTAGCTTTCCATACGAAGCGAAACGTTGAATGAAAATTTCATCATCGTTTTCAATACATTTGATTGGCGATTCATATTAACTATGACCTAAAAATTCACTACAATCGTTCAGAATTGATAAAATCTCTACTTCAGAAATTCTTGGAGGGGTTCCTTCAGGAGTCTCTACAAGAAATCCTTCATGAATTTCTATCGAATTACCTTCATCTTTAACATGAAAAACTACTGCAGAGATTTGATAACATCCAAAAAGTCGACGGCATTTTTGGCATCAAATGTTTACACTGAAAAATTCATAACTCTGTAGAATTTCAATCAATCGTAATGAAATTTTGAGACAAGATCCAGTTTTTATTCAAGTTTTGATATTTAAAATGGGACAAACAATTCAAAATCCAGATGGTTTCGGAATAATTCCGAATTCCCTTAGGGTATCAACCATCAACCATTACCCATTTGAGGTATTTCTATCAAAACTTGTTTTCTATATCAAACTACTTTGAAACGGTGTCCGGCCATTTGGCCGAATGCCGTTTGGCCGAACGCCATTTGGCCGAATGTCATCAAATGTGATCAAAAGAATTCAGAAGAAGTTTTTGAAATTCTAACTGCCAATATGATCATCCTTGAATATATCCTTCTTTTAATCATAGGCTATTCTTTCTAGTTTTGACATTCAGGGATAAGTTGGCGTTGAAACTACCTATACTTTATCAAAGATTTTTCCTTCTTTGAATTATAGGCTGTTCTTTGAAGTAATACTGAGGCTGGGAACAGTGGCATGGTCACTTAAGTTCATCATTCATTTTCGGCCAAACGGCATTCGGCTAAATGGCGTTCGGCCAAATGACCCGGAACCTCTCTGAACGTTCCTAGACTCTCTGGAAGGTCCCTGAGCAACTTGTAATAGAGGACACATAACAATTTAACAATTTTACTCCTAAACAAATCATGTGACAGCTCTTTCTTCATGGTTTTACGTGAATAGGATTTTTATGCCAATAACAAGGACCATTGGTGACATTGGCCGTTTCCGGAACCTCCGGAGCCTGCGGTAGAGGACACCCAACTAACAATCGCCAGCCGCAAACAAGCATGCATGCTGAATTGTTGCTTTATAATAGTAATTATAGCTGAACTAAAATTATGCTGTACACATTACTGTACAAATGCTATTTCAATTGAAAAGGTAGCCAATGTTCAACTCTCCGTATTGGTATTAACAATGATAATTTAAAACACTTTTCAAGCGTTTAATAAGATTTTTATTCGACTCGCAGTAATTCCTTTACAACATAGTTTAACAAGATTTTTTTATGCGTCTTGTTAAGTTCATGTAAAAATTAGCACATGTATCTGTATAACGTGTTTTTCACAAGTCAAATAAGCGCTTTCGTTTTATCATACTTCGATTCAGAGCACAAGATGAAAAACACGTGTTTTTTACTGAACAACAGCTGAATTAATCTGTTGCTCAGTCGTTAACCATAATGTCTGTGCTAATTCACCACTGCTGAATAGGAGTCGAAGTCTGATCATTATTAAACCACGGGAAGTTTATGTTTTGATTTGAGCGCTTCAATTCATCATCTCTAGGATGGCGCAGATAGGAAGGCATGCGGCTGGCAATCGACGGGTCTCGAGTTTGAATCTGGATTTAGGTAAATTTATGTGTAGTTATTATTTCACAATATTTATTCACAGCATTAAGTTCCAATCATAAACTGTCGTTGAAAAATTTTGCATTTTATTTATTTTTAATCATTTTTACTCAAGCTGAATAACAGCTTTACTATATAGTTGTAGACCGATTTAACAACAAACAGTTCAGTTGATACACAACACTATGCTTTATAGTTTCTCCAAATTTGTGTGAACAAACCCCGATTGTTAGTTGGGCACTTACATTTTTACACCAAAACATTCCGTGCGACAGCTCTTTCATCATGATTTTCGGTGATTGGGATTCTCATTGCTATGCAAAAGGTCGTTGGTCAATTTGGCCAGTTCCGGAATCTCCGCAGTGCCCTGGCGGTACCTGTAGTGGATGATACTTGCTTTACACCAAAACATACCGTACGGCGGCTCTTTCTTCATGATTTTCGGTGATTGAGATTATCATAGCTTTAATAAGGATCAATTGCCACTTTGGCCACTTTCGGAACCTCTGGGATGCCCTAGTGGAACCTGTAGCAGAGGGAACATGCATTTTTACTCCAAAATATACCGTGGTAGATTTAATGTTTTGAAACATCTAGACATAATTTTTAAAAACTTCACCGAAAACATGAAGAAGGTGCCTTCAGATATTCCTCTATGTATTGTTGAAGAAATTCCTTAAGAAATGCTTCTTGGTATTCTTCCAGCAATTTTTGAAGTGATTTTGAAATATTTTGGAAATTTCATCAAGGGTAAAATCCACGAATTTCTCCAGGATTTCTTTCTTGGGATTTTTCACGAGCTCCTCTGGAGATTTCTCAAGCAATTCTTCTAGGAAATGCTTCTGAGTTTTCTCCTGAAACTCCTTCAGGGATTCTCCAGAACTTCCTACAGGAGATAATTATGTAGTAAATATTCAGAATTTTCAGCATGGATTATTTCAGAAATTCATCCAAACATCCTTCAGAAATTCCTCTGTCAGAATTTCCTATTCCTTGATAACTTTCTAGAAATCTTTCCGGCATTCCTCCAGTAAATCCAATCCGTACAGAAATTCCTTCAGGTATCTCTTCAAGCCCCACCGGAGATTCTTTGATAAGATTCCTTCAGTATTTCTTCCAGCCATATTATTAGGTATTCTCTCAATGAATGCTCCAAAAGTTGTAGAATTAACTGAACTGTCATCAGTGATACTTGCAGGAATTCATTAAGAGAAGCCTCCAAAATCCCTCACATAGAATCTTGCGGGATCTCTTTCTACGATCCTTGAACACATTTTCCAGAGATTTCCCAGAAGTTCTTTCAAAGACTTCCATATGTATTTTCCTATATATTCCTTTAGAAATAACTCCAAAAAATTTGGTATTCTTCTGGGGTTTTCTCAGAAATTCTTCGAGTTTCTCAAATAATTCACCAAAAACTCTTCCACTGGTATCTTCAGAAGTTCGTCAAGGTATTCTTTCTCTGTATGAATTCCTGCAGGAAATCCTCGGTGAATTCCTACTTGAACTGCATAGCAAAATAATGAAAAAATATCTGCAGGGAATATAGAAGAAGATATTCCTCTGATTATTTATATGGAATCCAAGATGGAACCCTAGGATAAATTCTTCAAGAAATTCCTGGAGAAGTTCGTGATGGAATAAATGATTGTATGTCATTCTCCAGCAGAGATGCCAGATATACAGATTTTTCTGTATTATACAGATTTTTGACCTTCTATACAGACAAAATACAGAGTACAGAAAAATACAGATTATCAAAATATGATACAGATTTCTCCAGAAATCATAAAATTTGAAGTCACTTTCAAAAAAATCTTATGAAAATTTTTTGAATTGCTGCTTAAATTAAAAAGAATTTACGAAAATTTGACCATTTTCACACTTGTTATAGAAAAGTAAATACCAGTAAATATTAAAAACCGTCAAAAAGTAGTACATTTTCTAAAATTTCTCTTGAAATCTAGGACTCTTGGTGTATGCTATGCCCTCAAATACGGCGATACAGAAAAATCTGTACTGATACAGATTTTTGATAAAATAATCTGGCATTTCTGTTCTCCAGAAACCCATTCCCCAGAACGACATTCCCCAGAATGAAATTCCCCAGAATGGGACATTCCCCAGAAAAATATGAGAATCAGTAGTTCCATGGGAATTCAGGTGAATTGTTAGTTTTTAGAGCTCTAGGTGATTTGACCGAACTCCAGCGGAAGATCAAAACACTTCAGTGTGGTTCAAATCACCCTTCCGTCCTGGAAAATTTAAAATCGTTGAATGAGATAACTTTCAAATGGACATGGTTTTCATATAATGATGCCTTCTTCAGTGTATTTCAAATGAATATTGAGTTAAGAACAAAAATGCGGCAACCTTACTTGAAGAAGGTTGTACTTCTATAAGAATGGTAACTAATGTCAGACATTTTATCATTCAACTTTAAATAAAATCCAATAAAAAGAAAATCTCAATTGCAAAAAATCCCAAAAGAACAGCCTGTTAATTAAAGAAGGCAAATTTCAGATGAAAAAAGTCAACCATTCTATTGGACACACCTCGTAATGACTGTTTCAGCAGTACGTTAAGTTGTAGAGTTCCATATTTTTGCATGAAGTTGAATATGCAAATATAAGTGTTATGAAAAATTAAAAAAAGATGGTGGTTCATTAGGACAAACATTCCATAAACTGAAAAATAATATGGCCGAAAGCACACTAGGCTGCAAAAATGTTGTTTGGGCCTCAGTTTAGGCTTTTACTTGTTACAGTTTGTGCTCATGTAAATTGGAATATACTACATAACAGCAAAGGTGGTTAGATGGAAATGATGAACGACATGTTCCATTGTTCGATAACACGAATAGGTTTGTAAAAATAGTTCTACTTCAAATAATATGAATGTGATTACTTTTGTGTAAATCATGTTGTCAAATGCCTTAGTGAAGGTTTTCGGATGCCAGACACTGGATTTTATCCTTGTGTGTTCCCTTCAAAATTTCTTAGAAGGATGAAACCATACATGTAATTACATATTCCAATGTGCATTCAAAAATATTTAATGCAAGTTTACATACTATTCATTCTACTTATACATGCCATATAAATCTGATACATGAGAATAACTTTGTCAGCATTAGAAAGACATTTACAAAAAAAAAGTTGTATTGGGTTTACTCGACGCAATTTCGTGTTGCCCTGTTTTAGTGTGATTTTAGTTAGCAGCAAAATGGTACTCACTAACCTGAACCCAGCAAAAAGAATGTTTTTGCGCGAAAAAGAAGGGATAATTTCAGATGAAGTCAGCAGCTACTATTACAAGCCACCAATCAATTAAGTAATGGTATATGTAGACAAACTCTAGTGCAACTACAAGCATAGTGCTGCTCAACCTCCCGTATCAGGGTTACTCAAATTTTAACCCGAAACCAATTTGAAAATGAAAATAGAAACGATTCTGGGGAATGTCCTATTCTGGGAAATGGCTTTCTGGGGAATGGGTCATTCTGGGGAAAGGCTTTCTGGGAAATGTCCCATTCTGGGGAATGGGATTCAGGGAAATGGGATTCTGGGAAATGACCTATAACCGAATAAATATATGAAATCCTGAAACAATCTCTGGAGGGATTTTTGAGAAAATCACCAGAGGAATTTCAGAAGAATCATTATAAAAATCTCTGGAATCGATTACTGAATAAGAAACTTCAAGCAATCCTGGAGAATTTTCTAAACGAATCCCTAGAAGATTTTATAAACGAATTTCTTAAATTTCTAAAGGAATACATTGAAGACATCTGTAAAAAATAGAGAAATTTCTGGATGTATTCCTGAGAGCATTTTCTGGAATTCATGAGCAATTTTGAAGAAAATTCATGGAAGATTTAAAAAAAGAAATCAGTGCAGAAGTTTTTTGAAGAAAAATCAGAATTAATCCTTCTAAATTTGAAGAATTCTTGAAATAATATGTAAAAAATAAATCTGAGGAAATCTCTATATGAATACCAACAGGAATTCATCCAGGAGTTCCTACTCGAACTACTTAACAAAATCGTGCAAAAATCTCTGGAGGAGCTCCAGAAGAAGTTGCTGAAGACATTCCTCCGGTAATTTCAATGAAATCCAAGATAGAACCCCAGGATAATTTCTTGAAGAAGTTTATGGAGGACTTCATGATGGAATACCTATTTGAAATCATGAAGCAATCCCTGAAAGGACTTTTGAAGAAACCACTGGAGGAATTTTAGAAGAATCGTTGAAAAAGCTCACCGAAATGATTTCTTTGAGAAGTTTTTGAAGGAACCGCTGGAGGATTCTCTTAACAAATCCCCAGAAGATTTTATGTACGAAACCCTAAAAATTTCAAAAAGAATCCATTGAAGTCATTTGTGAGGAATCATTGGAAAAATGTCCAAATGTGGTCCCTTAAGCGGTTTCTGGGGTAATCACTGGTGAAATTTCTAAAGGAATCCATTCGCAACTTTGGATCATGGAAAATTTTTAATATGAAATCATTGAATAAGTTTTAGGAAAAATTTCAGAAGCAATCCTTGAAAATTTTTATAAATGAATACCTTGCCACAATTAAAAAAAAAACTTTGGAGAAATTTCCGTAAAATTTTGATGGTTTTTTTTTGGAAATTGATTTATTGATATTGATATATAATATAATATTGATTTATGGAGTATTTTCTGTATAAAATTTTCTAAAGAAGTTTGAGTTGAAATCTTTAGAAGAATCCATAGAGGAGTTCTCGAAGGAGTTCTCCTCTAGAAGAATCTATAGAGGAGTTCTCCCTAAAAGATTTTATGGAAGATTTCCTGGACTGCCCATATTCGCATAGTTGACGTAAGCGCCACTGTAGTTTTCAACACACTTTTGAAATTTTAACAATTCATAATGAAAAGTTTAAGATTTTTTCCACGTCGACATCTTGCTAGTGATTAGAGCTTGTGTTCTATTGAATAAAACTGGTCACAATTATGCACATGCGATAGATATTAGCTTGTAACTGCTGACATTGTCAATGGTGGTTACGTCAATTATGAGATCATGGGCAGTGGAGTGCCGGGGCCCGTAGCGTAGTGGCTACACGTTTACTTCATGCATGGTCATGGGTTCGATCCCAGCCCCGGTACTTGCAATTTTTCATCAGTTGCTCTTCCCCCTGAGAGCAGCTGACACCTAACCCTCTTCTGAGCATATGCTCTAACGGACCCGGAAACTTGGATATCGGCTAACGGCAAATCATAATAGACCTCCAATCGGACTAGAGAAGAAAAAGAAGCCGCACATCAACATGCTCGTGCTCATCATTCTACCATGGACAGGGTAGAATAGTGACAGCAGCGCAACGGCAACCAGTTCGATATAGTGGATTTAGAATAGAATACATTTAGGTGCTGTACAAGTGTAAGTGCCAATTGGAATCGCTCACGCAGTGCCCTAGTGGACAAAAGAGCTGTAAATTAGGTCAAGTAGGTTAAGAGGAACAAAAAAAAAAAGATTCTCTGGACTGTTTTTCTATCTTTTTGATTTATGATTTTTGATTCCTTAAAAAATACGGATGGAAATCCAAATGGAAATTTTGTAGTAGTTCCTAAAGGAGTGTTTTGCCTGTGTCTTTTGACCCTCGAGCAGCCGCGTCTTTGATAACCTACAACGACGCCACGCTCACGCTGTTTACCAAAAGCGTGCATTTTTCATGGTGCGTGTACTCAGTACACGACGCGACCGCTCCCGGGTTAAGTATGTGAGCGTGCGATCGACCCGAGCTCTCGATGAATACTAAATAGAATCTGAAGGAATCGACAAAGATTATGCTTGGCGAAATTTCTGAAGAAATTTAGGAAAAAAGTTAAAGAGCAATCCATGCGAAACTTTCTTGAAAAAAAAGGGAAATTTCGGGAGGAATTTTTGAAGCAATTTCTAATGAATTTTCCAATTAAATCCTAGGAGGGGTTTTTGGCAGCTTTCTGGAAGAAATTCCTACAAAATTTCTGAAAAGATCTGTAGAGAAAAAAAAAACGAAAACGGAAAAAAAATCTGAGGAATCACTGACAAACTTTCTGAAGCAAGCCCTGCAGGAATTTGTGAATAAATATCTTGAAAAGGTTCTGGTAAAACTCATAGATGAATACATTAAAAGTGGAGGAACTGTGAAAAACAATTAGAGGAGCTCTTTTGAAGCATTTATTAAAGAACTCATTATGAAATTTCTGGAGGAATGCTCCCTCGAGAAATTAAAAAAAACCTGAAGAAACTTCTAAAGCAATACCTGAAGAGAATTTCTTAATCCAATAAAAAAATTCTATGTGATTTCCTGGAGAAATTTTCGAAGGAGTTTTTGGGGAAATTATCTGAAGGAGGTTATGGAAGATTTTCTTATAGAAACAGAAAAACCTTCAGAATGAATTTCTAAAAAAATATCTAGATGCATCGCTGGAAAAACTTCTGAATAAACATAAAGAGGGATTTCTGGAGAGATAGGGACGCATTTCTCAATACTGAAACCCTGTAAGAATTTCTGGAGCAATTTAACCTTCCTAATGCATCACGTAGGAAGTAGCTCGCTGATGTAGTGTACAGATAGGGTCAAAAATGACCCTAATGCACAAGAAGGGTAAAGTAAGATGATTTTAAAGACTTCTTTGTGAAAGTTCTGCAGAAATCCCTGCGGCCATTTGTTTAGTAATCCCTCGACGGAGATCTCGACAAAGTCCATGGTTTCTACCAGGAGTATGGCGAGCAGATGCGCCGCGTAGAAATCGACCAGTTATTTACCAGAGGAGCGAAGGAAAAGGTAATCAGCCCCGTTCACAAGAAAGACTACCATTTGGAATTTGGAACTTCAGAGCGATCGCCATTTTGAATGCCACCTAGAATGTGCTATTGTAGATCATCTTCCGTCTTTTGTCGCAAAAAAAAAAACGAATGAGATCGTAGGAAGTTGTCAAGCCGGCTTCATGGACGGTCGGTCGACAACGGTCCAGATCTTCACCGCACCGTACGGTAAATCCTCCGGAAATGCCTTGACTACCATGTCCCAATGCGTCACATTTTCGACCGCAGAGACCTATGGAAGATCATGGACGAAAACGGATTTCCTGCAAAACTGACCAAATTTATCAAAGCAACAATGGACGGTGTAACTACGTAAGGATTTTTGGGGAACTATTCAGTTCATACGGAGATTCTGTCGAGATGGTGGTGGAATTCATCTACATGGGAGCCTTATTGACTGCTGACAGCAATGTGAGTCAAGAAAATTCGAAGGAGCATCATCAGTGGAAGTCGGGCCTACTACGGTCTTCAGAAGAAGCTGTGGTCCAAAAAGATACGCCCAGCACCAGTTTTCTGGCCAAAGTCTACGCTCCATACAAATTTCAAAATTTTTGTATGGTCAAAAGTCTACTGGGGGGAGGGAGCTGTGGTCTGAGATGCTCAAATTTTTATCTACGTGGTTTATGAACAATGAACAGTCCCTAGAGCATTATTAAGGCGACGATTAACAAAAATGTCCAAATAGGCTAGCAAGGCTAAAACTATTGATGCAATGTACGTATTGAGCAACGTACATATGAACCGTCTTCTCATGGACCTTGTACATTCTTAAAAACAGCGTTACGGAAAAGTTATCCATGATTTATGCGGCTTGGGTCGCCAGCCTCGAAAATATAATCACACTTTTGCCTGCTCTTCCATAAACAATACGCTGGCCGGCGTTATCTTATCAGCAGCGTAGTAATGAAAACAAACTCTATTTCAAAACGTCCATCTACCAAGATTAATTTCCAGAGCTCGATTACCAAACCGGACTTTTCTGGGAACCACTTTTAAAGTGACTTCACTACCGCACTATAAATCATCCTGACATAATCCGCCTCTTCGGTCCCCAACTCGGAGCCAAGCGCCGGGAAAAAGAGCATCTTTCCCCATTCCCCTAAGAACCATCTGACTGACCCACATTAAATCTGTCTTCCCGGTTTTTGGAGTGCACCGCCCGGACGGAGCAAATCCTTCCCAAGAGGCGACACTCACTCACTCGCTTTGCTATCTTCTTGCTTGCCCCGCGCAACTTAGAGGTACCTACACACTTTGGCACAATCTTATCTTCCCCTCTCGGACCGAAATCCATCGCCTCTTCTCCGGCCGGACCCAAAGAAACAGATAAGCCGCCACCGCAGATAAAAATACAACCTGGCCTCACGCTTGGGAAATTTAAAATGCTGCCCGCTCCTCCAGAGAGAGGAGAATGGTTTATTTTTATTCCCGTTCTGTTTTCGTTCACATCATTCTTTGCTTGGCATCCCTCCCCCTGCTGCTGATCACCGTCGTCCCCACCGCCGCCAGATTTTTGCGGATTCATCGTGGGTCGGTCGCGAGTCCAACCCCGCGGATCAAAGTACAATCTCTGCTGTTAACAGCCAGTAATGGTAACAGTCCACAAGCGCAGCGCAGATAGGCAACTTTTGCGGATTGAAGTTTATTTGGGTGTACTCCCTCGGGTACGGAGCAGCACCACCACTATGAGCTATAAATTTAAAGGTCACAACAAAATTGAAGAGGTTTTTCAGGATATTATTGCCTTCCAGTGCTCCTACGCTTTTTACACGCCATGTAGGTCGTGTAGCGTGTCTTGACTTGAATAAATTGTTTAAGAAATTCTTCGATGAATTTCCTCAGTTTTTTGTGGGCTTCGTGGCTATGCGATTAGCGGCGGCAGTCGTCTAGGCGTATCGTAAGCCTCAGAGTGTGGGTTCGTTTCCCGCTCCAGTCGGTGGAAACTTTTCGTCAAAACGAAAAATTCAGCACTGGGCTACTGGGTGTTCTGTGTTGTCCGTTGTTTAGTGTAAGTAATGTGTTCAGTCTGTGCAGCCTCTGGCTGAAGACGGTGTGAATTGTCTTAAAAAAAAATCCTAAATCCTAAATCCTAAAATCGTAAATATAGCAGAGGAGGTGGAATTGCTGTCTACTGCAAACAAGATTTATGTTGCAAGATCATTTCTGTTTCAGAGGTGGTTGCAGATACTGATGATGTTGATAAAACAGAATTTATTTTTGCTGAAATAAGCCACAATGCAGACAAATTTTTATTAGGAACTTTTTATAATCCACCTAGGGGAGACTGCGCTGCTAAACTGGAAGAGAAGTTGTTCGAACTTTCTCTACGATATCAAAACACTGTTTTAATAGGTGATTTCAATACTGATTTTATTAAACCGAGTACTAAACGTTATCGTATGCAGGGCGTGCTGGATAGTTTTGGATTGATGTGTGTTAATAATGAACCTACTCATTATTATTCTTCTGGCTGCTCATTAATAGATTTACTATTAACTAATAACGCAAATTTTGTATCTAACTTCAACCAAGTAAGTGCTTCTGGTTTCTCGAAGCACGATTTAATCTTTGCTTCATTGGACATTGATCGTCGTAGTAACAATACTGATTTCACAAGATACAGAGATTACAAATCTATTGACAATTTATCTTTGAGAAACACCTTGCTTGCTATCGATTGGTCAAATTTATACTCAATTGATGACCCTGACATTGCTTTAGACATTTTGAATGTCCGGTTAGCTGATTTGTATAATTCTTTTGTACCAGTCCGTGCACATAAACGATCGTGTGACAAAAACTGGTTTAATAATGATATTTTACATGCCATGATTGAGCGAGACTTGGCATATAGATCTTGGATTGCTAACAGAAATGATTTTAGTCACAACCAATATAAAAGATTACGTAACCGAGTGACGCACCTGATTAACGTAGCGAAAGCGAATTATGTCTCTAGAACGGTGAGCGGTGCCAATTCTTGTAAGCAACTATGGTCTAGGTTGAAAAGTCTCAATGTTACTAATGATCATGAAAATAATTTGCACTATTCAAACACCAAGGAGGAAATCAATGAATACTTCGCAAATAACTTTTCTAGTGATTCTTCTCATGTTCCATTTATGCCGCAAAATCCAAATGGTTTTAATTTTGAAGTAACTAACGATTGTGAAGTAATCAATGCGATAGGAACAATTAAGTCTAATGCAATAGGCTTAGATGGAATTCCAATAAAGTTTATTAAGCATATTCTTCCCCTAGTAGTTTCTCACATAACTTATGTCTTTAACCTTATTATCAAAACGTCAAAGTTTCCAAAGAGTTGGAAAACTGTTAAAGTTATTCCTATCTCTAAGAAAGCTGGACGGACAGATTTGAATAATCTGCGTCCTATCAGTATTCTGTGTGCCCTCTCCAAAGCTTTTGAAAAAATATTGAAATCTCAAATCAAAACTTTCTTGGATAATTTCGATCTTTTAAGCCCGTATCAATCTGGTTTCCGAGCAGGGCATAGCACAACTACCGCAGTGCTTAAAGTTCACGATGATATCCATTCTAAGATTGACAAAAAAGCCGTAGCATTTCTAATGTTCCTAGATTTTTCCAAGGCTTTCGATCGTGTGTCACACACAAAACTATTAATCAAATTGGCAAGACAATTTAGTTTTTCCAGTAAGGCTGTTGATTTAATTAAATCTTACCTAATAAATCGCAAACAATGTGTCTGTATTGATGGCGAAAATTCAGACCTAATCGATATAGTATCTGGAGTTCCGCAAGGATCTGTGCTGGGACCAATCCTTTTTTCATTATTTATCAATGATCTTCCGACAGTACTCCGTCATTGTAGGATACACTTGTTCGCGGATGATGTCCAGATTTTCTTTGATTCGGTCGATCTTCCTTTGAATGAAATGGCACGGATAATCAATCTAGACTTGTCTGAAATTCATGACTGGTCAATGCGAAATTTGTTGCCTGTAAATGCTGTGAAATCACGAGTCATGTTTATATCACGATCTCGTTGTCCACCTGCTTTGCCTTCTATTAGACTTGGGAATGATGATCTTGAATATGTCAATAAATTTACAAATTTAGGTATTGTTATGCAAAATAACTTGGAATGGGAAGGACACATAAATTTACAGTGTAGCAAAATCTATGGTAGCCTTCGTTCTCTCAGAATTACTGCTAATATGTTGCCAAGTGCTGTTAAGCTTAGAATATTCAAATCACTTATCTTACCCCATTTGTCGTACGGTTGTGAGTTTCTTACAAACGCTTCAGCGAGAGCAATCAATAGATTACGGGTTGCATTAAATTGCTGCATAAGATGGATTTTCAATCTCTCTAGATATGATAGTGTAACGCATTATCAACAACAACTTTTAGGCTGCTCATTTCACAATTTCTTGAAACTACGTTACTGTCTTGCATTATTCAAAATTGTTAATACTGAAAAACCCTCGTATCTATTTGACAAACTAAGACCTTTTCAGGGAACGCGCAATCGAAATTTCATACTGCGTCATCATAATACCTCTCACTATGGGGGAACTCTCTTTGTACGAGGCATTGTTAATTGGAACTTACTTCCTTCTGAAATCAAATCTCTTAGAAATTACAAATCCTTTCGTAGAGAGGTCACGACATGGTTGGCGACACGGAACTAGTATAATTATTAACACGAGTAAAGGTTAGTTTAGTTAATGTATCAAAGTTTAATGTATTCAAAGTTAATCTAATTGTAGAAATTTATAAGGAGAAGTCCTTACTCTACATGAATTTGAGCAAACAATAAATAAATAAACGAATTCCTCCAATTTTGCCCAGGAATTTCTGCAGAAAGTCCTCCTGAGTCCTTGAAGCAATATTCATTTCTGGAAGAAATCTTAAAGAAATCATTGAGATACCATTGGAAGAATTCCTGGGAGAATTTGACGAGAAACTCCTTAAAGAATTCTAAAAGTGATGTGAGTTAATGTAAGAACTTTCTAAGTGATTTCTCGAGAAACTCATGAAAAAATCCCAAGCACAATTCCTGGGAAAATTTCAGAAGAAATTTCTGAAGAATAACAGAACGAAAAACGTGAACTTGTTCCTTTAGAAATCTTTTGAGTAATTTACTGAGATACTCCTAAAAGAATCTCAAGCAAAATTGCTGGTGGAATTCCTGAAAGAAACTTTGGACGGAATCCTCTTAAAATTTTATAAAAAGATTTCTTCAGATATCCTCTTAAAAATCCTCAACAAACTTTTCAACAGCAATTCTACCGAAAGTATCTCGTAAAGTTTCACCATAAAGTTCTAAAATTCCTCCTGAAATTGCATCAAGAATTTCCCTGCGATTTTTTCCTGATATTGCTCAAAAGATTCATTCACAAGTACTTCCTGTTGTATCTACGAGTATTTTACTGGAGATTTCTAAAGAAATTCCATATGTGTTTTTTTTCAGAAATTCTAGGAATTTTAAGAATTTTTTCACACTTTTTCAAACTTTTAATGTAAGAAATATCTCTAGACTTCAAAAAAATCTGCAGGGGTTCCTTCGCAAGTTCAGAGTTCCAAGGGATATTTTTAGGAATTACTCCTGCGGCTCCGTCAGAAATATCTTCTGGAATTCCATCAGGGGTTCTTGAAGGAGTTGTTTCAAATTTTGATCCAGGAATTTTTCTTTCGGAAAAATCCAAAAAAATTGCACAAAGAATTGCTGAAACAATACTTTAAAGAATCCCTGGAGGAATCCATTAGAAACTGTGTGTTTGAAGATTTCCAGAAACAGTTCCTGAACATTTATGGAGAGAAAGTTGGACAAAAAGTCCTTTAAAAAGTCGAAATTAGCTCTGGATATTTCGGGATGAATGTCTGAGAGAATACCTGCAGAAAGTTTTCAAGATACCTTCTTAATTCTTACAATTAGCAAAAAAAAGCTTGTGAAATTTCCGAAGAGATTCTTAAGTGATTCCTGAAGATATCCGTAGACGAACTTCTGTAAATATCATTTCAAAAATGTCTTCAGTAATTGCCGACAAAAGTACTTTAGAAATTTTTAAAGAAATTTCGCAATAAACTTCTAAGGATTTTTTTTTCCTCTTGGAGACTTCTGGAGATTTTTTTATAAGAATTTTACTTAAGAATTGCTTATTAAATGGCTGAGAGAATCTCTGATTATATGTAGTAATACTCGAACGAACCTCTGAAGAAATTCCAACAATAATTCATGAAAGTGTTCCTTGAAAAATTATTGAATTTTTAATGAAAATCCTTGGAGGAATTTCCTAAAAAAACTTCTAATTGCTATGAAAATAAAAACTCTACAAGAATTGCGACGTTTGATGAAATCTTTCGAGATAGTCCTAGCAACAGTGCTTTAAAATTTTCTGGAAGAACTCCCGAAGAGTTTCCGAAAAAAATAACCCTTGAGAGAAATTCTTATAACATTTCGGGAGGAATATTCTCAAACAATTTAGAAAAAAAAGCATGCAGCAATCCATGAAGAAATTTCCTGAACTTGTGGACTAGTTTCAGAATGATTTTTTTAATATCTTTACATACTCCTGAAGAACATCTAAGGAATATTTATGGAGGAATTCTTTGAAGAATTTCTAGATTTCTGGAATTTCTCAAGATTTCTAGAATTTCCGGTGAAATTTTCAAGGAAATGCATGGGTGAGGATTATTCTAGGTAATCCTCCAAGATTTTCTTTCTGTAAGAATTCTGGAAAAACAATGATAAACCCTCAAAGAATGCCTTAGAGAATCATTGAAGGTTGAAGGTTTTTTTTTACGACGGTTATGGTACCGCGTAAAAAAAACCGCGTTATTTCAAAAAACGTCGTAAAAAAATCAAGTCACGTTAGATGTGATCCTGACTATTTTGCGCGTAAACTTTAGGATAAAATAATCGGATTGATTTTTTCGAAACTCTCTAAAACGCATAACAGTATTCAATGTGCGTACATCTATTCGTAATTGCCAGTGTTCATTTCGCCCCGAATCGTCTACAACATTAAAACTGCTATTTTAAGTAAATTCTGATCAAAAATAAAATACTTCATCCATTGCTCAATCTTCGTATACATGTAGATAAGGTAACAATTCACTTGATTTTATGGTGGACACACTCCAACACTCGTAATACCTTATTTGATGATGGTTCGAAATTATAAGGATTGCACCATATGAAAAACATATTTCAATTCTAATGATATTTTGGATAGTTTGGAGCAATAGAGATGGACTGCAAAACGGTGAGTCCAGCATAGCTCTGGTCCTCATAAGTTCCTACCTCATGCTTCCACGGGTCAAACGATGACAAAGACCGCCAGCTAAGTGTTGTGTGCTTAGCTGGTAGTGCAGCCTGGGCACTGTTGTCCTTCTGACTTCAGCTAGGTTGAGGAGGTACGTCCTGAGCGTCTGTTCACCAAGGAGGTGCGGCTCAAACAGCGTCTGTTCTGGCATCCAGTGGCTGAATATGAAACGCTGTATCGCGTCAGCTATACCTAAGGTGGCAGCCCCACTAACGCGATGTAGGCAGCGCGACCCCGGTAAGGCAGCCTGTCGAAGCCTTGTCACCTCTCCTGGGAAATGTCGCATGAGACGGAGGACAAAATAGGTAGAAAGATGATGCTGGAGGTACTGGTACCGATACCCACGTACACAAACCAGCCGATACAATTGGTTCGAGATCGTGGAACCATCAATAAAGTAAACCATTAGGGACCACCCATAATTCAATGAAAGCATAAATTTCACATGCAATAAAAAATGTATTTTAGTGGTACTTACATCACTAGTTGTAGCTTAACCTAGGTACTTGTTAGATTGTGTGGTCGTCAGTGTATCCCGGTGTATCCCTCGGCGACTGCTGGACGATGGGCCGGCCCGGACAAACAGTACACCAGCGCAAAGCCAGTTCACTCCATCGCTGGCACATCGAGCCACCAACGCGGGACTCGATCAACACTGGCATCTTGGACAATAAAAGAAAGGCCTAATCGGCAGAAAAGACAATGAAGGAGCACTTAGTAACATGCCGCACAATATCTCAATCTTATCTCGACATCGTCTTAGAATTTCGCCCTCTTACCGATCTCTTAGCAATTCACTGTTCACTCCATTATCAGATTAGCCTTATTACGCACGTTGAAAACTGAAGGGGCATATGCAGAAAAGGAGGCGATTTTAGGCATTATGCATATATCTTCCACTTCACTACTATAGGATCAATTACCTCGCCCTAGGCAAGCAATCATAACCACGCTCACTCTACACATCTACTCTATAGGTTTGATTTATAACGTCTACTATCGGCCAGACTTATCTGCTAGCAACATCCACGCACGAATATCTGAACTGCTTTACGATTAACCGATGACTGATTTGGGTTCCAATCCAACCCAACCTATATCGTGTAGGTACGGATCGGCGGTGGTATATCTCATCTCTTCAGCAGATGCTGATAGGAGTAAACTGTTTGCAGAGCATGAGATCTTGGATGCTTTGAGAGGAGACGTTGGTAAGAGGGTTGCTGATATGGGATTATGGATAGATTTTGCTCCCCGCAATTTTGTCCTCATTCGTGATTGTTGAGATCTTTCTTGCAGGTTGGAAGATGGGTGTGTTGATGGAGAACTCTCATCCAACTAAACAATCTTGTGTTGTGTTGTGGTGTGCTGTGCGTGTAGTGCATTTCACATGGTAAGAAAATGATCTATGCTTCCATTTCATACAGTACACTAAGAGCAACTTTGATGCCCTCGCGAGGCTGCTGATAGTGAGTAGGTTACAGCCTTTCAATACTACGAAAAATGAAGTAAGAAATAAAACATGCGAACGATGCTCTCGGAAACCGACCCGGCAACGAAATAAGGCCTATGATTGGAAACTCGGTATCTGGAGCGACGGACATCGCGGACAATTCGAATCGACGATGACGGACATGCTGTGGAACCTCCAATGCTGGACGAGGTCAAGACAGCCATTAGGGGACTGGAGAACAACAAGTTTGCTGGGAAGGACGAACTCCCGGCCGAGCTTCTCAAGCACGGTAGTGAGCAGCTCTATCAACTCTTACACCGTATTATATTAAAGATATGAGAGGAGGAAGAACTGCCTGCTAGTTGGTTGGATGGTCTCATTTGCCCTCTTTTCAAGAATAAAGGGCATCGACTGGAGCGTGCGAATTACAGATGAATAACACTCTTTAATTCAGCGTGCACAATTTTGTCCGGAGTTCTGTTCCACAGGCTGAGGCCGATTGAGGAGTCCTTCGTCGGCGAATATCAGGCAGGAATTCGTGAGGGCCGATCAACGACGGACCAGATATTCACCTTGCGGCAGATTCTCGATAAATTTCGGGAGTACAACTTGCAGACGCATCATCTGTTTATTGATTTCAAGGCGGCGTACGATTCAGGCTCAAGCATCCGGCATCATTTTTCGGAAAGAGAAAAGCAGTTTTTTCGCTGTAAATCTAAACAATGACCACGAAAATGTATTTACTGTATTCTATTCCTCATGTGAATACAGTGAATCCATTTTCGTTGCAAAAATGATTGATTTGAGCGAAAAAACTGCTTTCAAATGTTTGATGATGACGATGATTTCAATGACAAATAGTTCAACGTTCAGTGAAGAGAAACGAGTTATGGCAGATTATCATCGAACATGGATTTCCGGCGAAGCTGATTAGACTGATTCGTGCGACGCTTGACGGTTCGAAATCAAGTGTACGGGATGCGGATGAAATTTCGTCATCGTTCGTAACCTTTGACGGACTGAAGCAGGGTGATGCTCTTTCGAACTTACTGTTCAACATAGCACTGGAAGGAGCGATAAGGAGAGCTGGTGTACACAGGAGCGGAACCATTGTCACGATGTCGCATGCTCCTGGGCTTCGCGGACGATATCGACATCATCGGAATCGACCGTCGGGCCGTGTAAGTGGCGTTCGTACCTTTTAAGAGGGAGACTGCGAGGATTGGACTTACGATTAGCACCACAAAGACTAAGTACAAGTAGTAAGAGATGGTATTTTTGAAAAATAGAACAATGACTTGTTCCTATACACTTATACATTAAATGTTTTACAAAGAAGTCAACGGGTTTTGCAAAAACAGGGGTGTCCATTTCGCCCCGGGTGTCCATTATGTCCCTAATCCCCCTATTGAAGCTGCTTGGAGTAAAAATCTGCTGTCGATGGGTGGTTTTAGTTCCGCGACAAATCGTCCTAGCACTAGCTGTCCCGTAAAACGTTGTGTTGCCATTTGTTGTTGTGTTGGTTTGACATATGTTGAGGTCATTGCTGCTCCGCACTCTAGTTTGGTTTCATTTTGATCGTGTTGATTCTCTTCCCAGCTCATGAACAATCAGCAGGGTTGCAAAAAAACGAAACCTTGCAACGAACGTGAGTTTTTGTTTTTATCTTTTCACCACACCGCTTCTGACGTTGAAGCCTCGTTCCTTCACGGAGGCGGGTGAGAAGAGAATAAAAATTCTCTCGCCACTCACATCGTGGCGACGGCGAGATTCAATAACAACATTTTCCCAGTCATTGGCACTCAAAAGAGAAAATTCACCACGCTTGCTTATGGGCCAGTCGCATTCATGCGGTCGTTGTTGACATGAAGCATCCATCAGCGCAGAGCGTGTGTTGATGATGGTGGAGTCATAACGTCCACAAAGTAGTTGAGTTTTTCTGTGTTCACTTTCAAGTATCTCACAGCGGAGCTGAAAATGAATGCCCAATGCATTCAGTTCAGCACAATTTCATTTAATTGAATGTGACTTTTTCAACCCAGACAATCAGTACTTTCACCATTTTCTTACTTTTTTAGTTTATTTTTGTAACTTTTCATACTTATAAACACAACCACCATGAATACGAGTCGAACCATGCAAGAGCCATCCTGATCGGTTCATTCGTTCGTAAGTTTTGTTGCCTCAAAAAGACTTCAAACTCATTTTTATTTATATGTACAGACTAGGGGAAGGTGGGGTAATATGCACCCCCTAAGCAAACGTGGCCGTATTTAGGCTAAAATTAGGATGATTTTATGGGTGTCTTGCGTTTTGAAAGTTAGTTTACTTATTTGACTAAAGAGACGCCAACTTTTGGATCGCGTTATATCAATTTTTCCGAATCAAATTAACAATTTAAAAAAGTGTTACGTTTTGGGTGCTGAAAAACTGTTGGGGGCAAAACGCACCTTGAGGTGGGGCATTACGACCTCTGGCATTTTCCGCTTTGAATTTTAATGAAATACCAGGCGGCTCCATCTTACTATTTACGGCAGCAAATGGAAGGTGTAGGAGGTGGATGGTAGTTTATAGGTTGATTCCATATAATTGGCGCGCAATCGGTTAAATTGCGGGCGCTTCAAATTAGACAATCTTTCCAAATGTGGAAAATCATCGTTTTCCACACTTTTCATTCGCATATTCTCGTCATTCTTGGGCTTGTTCGGCTCAGTTTTACGTCTAGTTTGCTTGCATCTGACGGAACTTCACATACACACTAAGATTCTGATTTTCCAGCTCAGTAATTTTTTTGCTGGGTTCTGTATTTTTTTAATCTTTTTACTGAGTTCTCAACAGCAGATTTAACTCGGTACACTCGGTAATCAATATTTACCGTTCATCAGTAACGATATTCCCCGTTCATCTGTAATTTTTGACTGTTCAATTGCAGAGCTCGTTAGCTTATTTACAGAGTATTCAGTAAAAGTGATAACCGAGCGTATCGAGTTAAATCTGCTGTTGAGTACTCAGTAAAAAGATGGGGAAAATACCGAGCTAATCTTAGTGTGTATACAGTGAAATAGCGTGAGGGCGTTTTGCCCCGGGGGTGCGTATTACCCCAGTTTACCCTATGAAACTAACAATAACTGACAATTATCGGGTCATTTTGTCAGATAGGATGATAAACAAGAAAAACAAGAAGAAGATGTGTATGGTGTTTATCTTGCTCATACATCTTGCAACACACATGGTGCGATATGTCAGAATGACCTGTAAATTGTCAAACACTAGAATGTTAGGTTTCATGGTATTATGAAAATAGGGTAAACTGGGAACACTGTCATTTTTTTTTGTTTTATAATTTTCCATGAATCTTAAGGAAGAACATCAGAGAATACAAATATGGCTGCCACAATGGCCGACTTGGACCACTACTCACGTTTTCAAGAGCACCAATCTCAAAAAATCGTAAACAAAATCACTCGATTTGGAAAAGCTGCCTCTTTGTGCAAGTGAGCAAAGCCAGGATAAACAAGTGCGGCTTGGTTCGATGCTTCGTTCGTTAGATTTGTGCCTCTAAAGTTTGTATGAAAAATTGCAATGGGATTTATTGATGTTTCACCTTAATCAAAGTCAGATAAAAGCACCTGAACATCGCATCGAAAAATATTTCTTCGCGAAATGTATAAAAGGTGGTGGATTTTATATGAAAAAATCGATATATTTATTTTAAAACACTATACCTCATGAACGGCGCAAATAACTTTGGGAAGTTAAGCTTTTTCGATCGGAAAACGTCTGATAAACACGATGAATCAAAATTTTTAATATCAAAATATACGTATTTTGAGAAAAATTGATTTTGAGTTTTAAAATTAAAAAATATCATATCTGGCAAAACTATATCAAAAAAATATTTTTTCTGGATTTCCTGAACGATTTCCTTCAAAAAAGCTAAAGGTCGGAAATGTGTATGTGCAATAGTTTCAATGATAAAGATAAAAGAAAGAGAGGATAATTTTCATATCGGCCAAACGAGAGGTGCTGCCACGGGCCGAGGGGTGATCCGATCGGCACCAAAATATGGATTTTTTTTCAAATCCGTGATGGTCGATTGCGAGCGGTCGGTCACTTGGTGCGGAATCCATTATAATGAATTGTGTTAAACGATTGCACTTTTGCAACTAACAAAGCAGGAATGTGAATGTGTTTGTGACGGCATCTCCTGCAGCAGCTCGGAATTTCATTTTCAGACACTTGTGAAGCGGATGGATAGGAGAACGAATAATAAAATCGACAAAAAGGGGAAACCGACCAACATTTTGTGGATGCTGTCTTGAGTACCTATCACGACCAAAACTGCATTTGGAAGTTGAGGTGATGGATTTGCTACACCTTCCTCGTTGTGCCGATGTTCGGGAAGAATTTTAATGGTGTGCGAGTGCTTTCGGGCCATGTTTGTGGTTCCCATTTTGTAGAAACAAACGTTGTTTCTAACGTTATATGGAATGATAGTGATTGATTTTTTTATTGTAATTGTTCACAAATCTGGGAGGTCAGGCCTACGTAACTAACGATCCAAGTCCGAAAATTGCCTTTCTGACCCACAGTACAAATTGTTTACCAACCCGCGGAAATTCATCGGGAGCTGAGTAATGGTGGTGTTCTGGTATTTCGGAGAGGAGTTTGCTGCGTGCATAAATCCATCCGGCGGACTCCGGCGGCCACAACCAGCATGGTATCCACCACCGTTCATCTTTCTCTCCCTCCCGCCACACTCAGTCCCAACAGAGAGCCGGATTGTAAATAAACAATCAATTTGGCCGGCGCGCCGGAGTTACTGGCCAGCTCCCTCCGAAAAATGGATGGTCTGTTTGGTCGGACGCGATGATCTTCCACCCAGCCAGCCAGCCAGAGTTCATTTGCCAAAGTGCTGGCTGGAGAGATTAACGCGAAGGTTGATTACCGCCTTGGGTTCGTTGAAGAGATCAAAGAGAACGGGGGTCGCAAATTCAAGCGTGTTGGAACTTTTTTTTTTGTGTTTTTTGAGAACACCATAATTCGGAGTATCATCATGATTTTATTCTTCGTTCATTGACTTAGAATATTTGAAGCACATTTTAACGCAATCTATTTGGGTAATTATATAGCTACATTAAGGTATCTCCAGTTAGCCTAGTGGTTAAGGCTATGGATCGCCAATCCGGAGACGGCGGGTTCGATTCCCGTTACAGTCGGGAAAAATTTTCTCGACTCCCTGGGCGTAGAGTATCATTGTACTTGCCTTACAATATACAAATTCATGCAATGGTAGGCAAAGAAAGCCCTTCAATCAGATTGTACGACATTTCCCCGAAAACCAGTTCCCCGAATGAAGTTTCCCCGAAAGTTTTTTCCCCGAATGTACTATTTCCCCGAAAAATGTTTCCCCGAATGTACCGTTTCCCCGAAAAGATTATTGCATATGCTAATTAACATTTACCGTATGCACAACTAGAGGCATCCGGTCTTTAGGACGAAGTACGCTTAGCAAAAGTACGTCAGACCGAAGTACGTTAAGCCGAATGGGTTGCGAAGCTGAAGTTCATAGGGTAGAATGGGTCTTCTTAATTTTCTTCATAAATGATGTTAAAATTTGTTTTCGAAGGCCTAGAAGATGTTTGAATCCCTTGAGTGTTTTACTTTCCTTGAATCTAGGGAATTCTATGGATACTGGGATATACTTCCATGATTTTACAAAATTCTTTTAAGCTCTACCCTTTTCTCACATAGATGATTTCTTGATGTTGATGTTATACTGTTACAGAAGAACTGATGATCAACCCAAGTAACATGTTGATAGGAAATTAGTCTTGTAGAGGTTTTGAAAACCGCCATAAATCTTTCTATCTATGATTTTGGTTTTATTATGGTTCTTCTAGTGTATTTGACTAAACAATGTTACTTGGGAAGTGATCACTCTGCCAACATTCCATCTGAAAATTTCGCCTCGCAGTTGTTTTTAGTTGTAATATTGCATAGCTTTTGGACGGTAGTAATTTATCAAACCACTGACTGTTCCATGACAGATTACCCTTCTTTGAGAAGTCGGCTATTCTTATGAGTATTGGGTTATATACAGGGGATGGCCAAAATGTTTGGGATAGGCAACTTCGGTTTACTGGTTTCCGAGATATGACAGCTCAAAAATGCGTTGTCTAAAAAAAGGTGTTTTACCCGAACGGTTCTAACTTTGCGAAATATTAATCAATCAAGCCCAAATTTGTACCAATGATGCACATATAATAGGTTGACAAACAGTCAAAATTTGAGATTGTTTGATGCGCTCTATGAAAAGTTATAGCATGCTGAACTTTTTTGTGAGAGAAAAAAAAGTTGCCTATCCCAAACATTTTGGCCATCCCCTGTATGATCAAACTGGTTTTTTTTCTTGGCTTTCAACTCAATCGTAATGATGCTCGTCCGGTGTAATGATACTTTCGGCCTAATGATTGCAGTCTAACGTACTTCGGCCTGACATACTTCTGCCTAAAGATCCAGCAGCGTCTTTTTGGCTAGATTGATAACCTCTTATTTAATAAAATTTTCCTTCTTTCAAACATAGGCTGTTCTTTCAAGTCGAACTGCTCAATCAATCATCAGTAATTTAGCTTCTGCTATATTTATTATTATTTTTTGTGACCGACTGTTCTAGTAGGTATCTATAGGCGTTATAGTAGAAATCTTCATCAAAGATTCTCCCTTCTTTCATCATATACTGTTCTTTCAAAATATTGCCGGCGGTCTAACTACTAGTATGTTTTGTAGAAATGTCAATTCCAAACAGGGTTCCTGATTTCCAGTTTTCATCTTCTTCCACATTCGAATACAGTCAGCAGAGAACGATTGTCGCTTTAGTTTGTGTGTTTGCTTGTCAGCGACGACAGCAAACACCGGCAAACGGTGGGAAGCCACATATGGAATTTAAACATTCGTCCACATTCGCATCGCAAGCGATCGAGCGGTGATGCGATTCGTGAGTGATATTGCGCGTACGAATATTTGAAGTTTCCAAAATATATTTATTATTTTCTTTGCTAATCTAGCATTTCAACAACAATACACTAAAAATGTTTGCATTACATGCAGAAATTCTTTTCTAGATATCATAATAGCCGCTTCGATCGTTCACCAGCATTCGTCCCCATTCGCCATTCATTCATTCGCTTGCGATCCAAACTGCGACGATCGGCAACGAATATCCATGTCAACCAGCTTGCGCTTCGCTTCCCACTGATGATGGGGTTGCATGTTTGATCACGACAATCCGTTTGCTGCATCTTTCTCGATTCGCTTCAGCAAAGAGGAGTGAATATGAATGGTGTGAGGCGAATATACCGATCCTTGATTCCAAATGCTACTTCGGTCATGATTGATCCATTGATTTACAAAAAAAAAACTGAAGAGTGCTTAGCTTCAAATCTGTTTGTCAAACAAATTGAATTACATTGACTTTTGTTTTAAAGCCTGTTAATACACATTAAAATTGTGCTCATAGATTTCCTTCGCTAGCAAGAATACTTTAAGACTTAAAGTTGAAGTCATCTGGATCATGTGTTTTACAATGACAATGAACTTTAGCAGATTACTACCACAATCACGATGACTCGTTTTAAAGGTATTATACGTTAAAAGGGCGTTTACATCGATTGAAAATTCAAAAATAAATAGAAAGAACAGCCTATGAATGAAAGAAGGGAAAATTATGATGAGCGTGTTCTTAATTGAGTGCCATGTCATTTTCAATCAGTACAGCAGAAAAGAACGACCCATATTTAAAAAAAAATCAAACCTCTTTGAAGCATCATGAAGAACATTAAATCTCGAAAAATTCATGGTAAGAGGGAATGCACAATATCAATGAGATGTGAAAGTTTCCATGATCTTGATATCTTTCTAAAGACTACACATCGGCACACTTAGTACTCAGGCTAACTTTCCGCTACTTCGTTTCAATGACTAGTTCAGACAATGGAATTAATCAAGAAAATGATTAGAAACCAGTACTAAAAATAGTATTATAAATATTTCGGGGAAACGGTACATTCGGGGAAACGGTTCGTTCGGGGAATCGTTTTTCGGGGAAATAACTTTCGGGGAAACTTCATTCGGGGAACTGGTTTTCGGGGAAATGTCGTACAATCCTTCAATAAATAACTGAGGAAGTGCTCAAAGAACACTAAGTTGATGCGAGGCAGGCCAAGTCCTAGAGGGGACGTAGAGCCATAAAGAAGAAGAAGAATGTATTTTCAAACTCCCTGTTGTCTCCTAAACTCTAATGAATCACCTTGAAACCTATTAGAAACTACAATAGAGATCTCCGAGGACCCCGTTGACTTCACGCAAACTCTACCTAAGTTCTTTGAAGTTCCCTAAACCCCCTGAAACGCATTGAAACACCTTGGAAAACTCCGATGAGAATAAACTTCCCTCAGACTATACCTAAGCCTCTGAAACTTTTCGAAACGCCTTGAAACCCCTTAAGAAACCCTGTCAAGACTCCTGTAGACTTCCTTTAAACTCTACTGAAGTCCCTTAAACCTTCTGAAACCTCTTGAAACGCCTCGAAGCTACCTGAAAGTCCCTGTAGTACCAAGGAACTCCCTGAAACGTCTTGAAAACACTCTGCATTCTGCACTCACTCATGGGTGCCTCATGATACACCCCGAACCCCCTGTGAAGCCCTGCATGCAATCACCTTCAATTTTCTAAACCAATCCATTTTCCTTTTGGGTGCAAATTGAGGTTCCAGTGTAATGACCCATCAACTTCACAGGAATAAACTGTTACTGCTCCGAGCGGAAATTGAGTGGAACGTAAGTGTGTATCGTGGAGAAATTACCTCTCAATTCAAAGGGACCCTGTTAATACCTGTTTATTCAAAACCATACACAAAGTCCTGATCACCATACGAACTGAGTCAACTGTGTACCTGGCCCTCAACCGGTGCATTCGAGATGCATCCAGCAGACGAGACGAGACGAGTTGCCCCTGACTGAAGTGGGTGCTTTCGTTCGACGAGAAACCTTCGAAACGATGCACATATTTACATCTCAGTTCATCTCACTGACTGTGTACAAGTGGGTAAGTAAGTACACTTCCATAATTTGCAGAATGACTTACTCTAATGGAAGGTTGGGGACGGATGCGACGAGAGTCGCATCGCAGGGGAGGTTGTTTGCTAGCAATAATGGAACAATTGAAACCTTAATCGGATTAGAGCACCCGGCGAGTTTCCATAATGGAATGAGTGAGTGAAAATGTGGTTACGCAACAAGCACTGCCTGACTGACTACTGTACGACGACGACGACGACGGAACGGGCGAGGGATGCTACTTGTGGAAATTGCTAATGAGACGTCCGCTCTTCTTCTATGTGGTACAAATAAACAGGGCTCGACTAGCTCTAGCGCAGAGGCCGGAATTTTCCCTTGGAGCTGAATTCAGGTCACCTCGTGGACGACTAATATCTCGCACGCTTTGCCGTCAGTTCAATTTGGCCGCGTGCCCGTCGCATCAATTCTCCCCGGTACGAATGGCAATCGCCAGTCAGTTGGTCATCGATCAACTTCCAACGCCGACACTAGCCGGTCGGTATTTTCAAACACCACAAACGAGTGCCGATCTTTCAATGGACGGCGAATTATCGCGCGGACATCGTTTTGGATAAATTGTACACCACACGTTCCAATCAGCCTTGTATAGTGTCGAATAGAAGTTTATGTCTCTTATTTTGATTTGTGTAACTGCGTTTTTTTCTAGCAGGGTGTTGATGAAATGTCATCGTTATATGTCACGTTTCAAAGAAAGAAAAGTCGACTTGCAGTCATGAAATGACACTGAACAATATTATCGTGACGAAGCTTTCTGATAAAGTATTTTTGGGTAAATTTCCAAGTTTCGTTGAAAGCGATCGAACATTAGCGCGTCTGATGGAAGGATAGCGTTGGAACGTATTTGACTCACCTAAAACTCCCTAGAGCATTCAACAAATGCCCTGAAACTCCTGGAACACCTGGATCGTAACACAAAACCTCTTGAAACCCATTAAACGTTCATGAAACCCAATCTAGCGCCCCTGAAATATCATGGAACACCCCTGAAACCCCTTGAAAACCCATGGAACGCCTCTGAAATTCTTGGAATGTTCCTTTAACCCGCTGCTGGAACAACCTTGAATTCCTTGAAACGCCGCCGAAACCCTTTGAAAACTCTTGAAACTCACTGGAATACTCCTGAAGCTCCCTGAAACACCCTAAAGCAATCCTGACACCCCATGGAATATCTTTGTAATGACCATCAAACCACCTGGAACCCCCTGGAATGCCACTGAAACCTCTTGAAAACCCCTGGGACGATACGAAAATCTCCAGGAATACCCTTGTATCTTGGAACACCTGGGAACACCCATTAAACTCCTTGAAGCCCCCTAGTACGTCCCTGAAGCTCCTTTGAAACCTTTTGGTACGCTCTTGAAACGTCTTGAAACACCCCTGGAACGCTCATTAAACTCCCTGAAACTCCCTGGAACGCACTTAAAATCCCATGGAACGCCGCTGAAATCTCTTGAAAACCTATCGAACGCCCCTGACATGCTCTGGAACATTTCTGAAACCCCCTGGTACACCCCTGAAACATCTCATAGAACATTCTTGTAACGACCTTGAAACCTCCTAAAACCACCTGGAACACCCCTTAAACCCCTTGAAAGTCCCTGGAACGCTCTTGAAATCCCTTGGGACAGCCTTGCTAAATCTCCTTGATACATCCTTGGCACGCTCATCAAACTCTCTGAAACCCCTGGTACGCCCTTGAAATCCCCTAAGACGCCCCTGAAACCTCATGGAACCTCCTAGAACACTTCTGAGACCTCTAGAAACCCCTGGAACGCTTCTTAAACCTCCGCCAACACCACTGCAACCCTTTGAAACCCTCTGGTACTTCCCTGAAACCCCTTGAAAAGGAATAGTTCACTCCTAATACCCTTTGAAACACTCATCAAACTGCCAGAAATCCCCGGGCACCCCCCTGAAACCCCTTTGAAACCCTCTGGTACGCTCCTAAAGCGTCTCGAAACACCCCTGGAACGCTCATTAAACTCCCCTAAATTCCCTGTTACGCCCCTGATTCTTCCTGGAACGTACTTGAAATCCCTTGAAAACCCCTGAAGCGCCCTTGAAATCCCTTGGGACATCCTAGCTAAAATTCCTTGAAATACCCCTGGCATGCCCATCAAACTCCATGAAACCCCTGGAACATCCTAAACGACCCTGAAACCTCATGGAACTTCTCAGAACGCCTCTGAAACCTCTCAAAAACCTCTGGAACGCTTCTGAAATCTCCACGAACACCCCTGTAACTTTTTGAAATCCTTTGGTACGCCCCTGAAACCCCTTGAAAACTCATGGTTCACTCCTGAACCCCTTTGAAACACTCATCAAACTGCCAGAGTACGCCCCTGGTACGCCCCTGAAACCCCTTTGAAACCCCTGGTACTCTCCTGAAGCGTCTCGAAACACCCCTGGCTCATTAAACTCCCCTAAATTCCCTGTTACGCCCAATCTTCCTGGAACGCTTCAAATCCTTTGAAAACACCCTGGAACGCTTTTTCAATCCCTTGGGACCTCCTTGCTGGAGCGGACCTGGTGTGATGGTTATAGCTCGTGACTATCACGCCGAGGACCTGGGATCGAATCCCACTCCCGACAAACTCATAATGAAAAAGTTAGTTCTTCCTTCGGAAGGGAAGTAAAGCGTGGGTTCCGAGATGAACTAGCCAAGGGCTAAAAATCTCGTTAATACAGAAAAAAAAACTCCTTGCTAAAACTCCTTCAATATCCTTGGCACGCCCATCAAATCCCTGAAACCTCTGGTACGCCCCTGAAATCCCTGGAACATCTTTAACAACCCTGAAATCTCATGGAACCTCTCAGAACGCCTCTGAAACCTCTCGAAAACCTCTGGAATGCTTCTGAAATCTCGGCGAACACTCCTACAACCCTTTGAAACCCTCTGGTACGCCCTTGAAACCCCTTGAAAATTCATGGTTCACTCTTGGAAACCCATGGAATGCCTCTGTCATGCTCTGGATCATTCCTAAAACCCCCTGGAACACCTCTGAAATCCTGAAACCACATCCTTGTAACGACCCTAAAATCTCCTGAAACCCCACGGAACACTCCTAAAACCCTTTGAAAATCCCTTGAACACTTTTGAAACCTATTGCAAACCTGGCACCTGGCAGAATAAGAGCAACCTTAATCCTCTAATGGATACCTGGGGTCCATTTGAACCCCAGATAACTTTAGACTTTGAAGTAATGGCTAACAGGTTTAATATATCATATTGATCCCATTTGTACCAAGGTATTGCAACTTCAAACTTGACCTAGATCTATCATTTAAGCAAAAATAAGATGAATTCATGGCATGCAGACATAGCACAGTAAGAGGAAATCAAAGTTTGTTTTTCTTAGAGATGGCACCACCACATTGGAGGTAAAATCATTTTTCTTGCATGGACAAATCGCTGGCTTGCACTTGTTCCGCATCGCAGCGATTTGTACTTTGGGGTAAAAAGTTGCAAATTGGAAACAAAATCATTCTCCCTGTGCATTTCTTCCGGATTCATTGCAGCAATACAGAATTTATGGCACCACCATACAAATTTCAAGCTGTTTACGTCATTTTTCCTGACTGGCATTTTTCACCCGTGTTGTGCATAATGTTTCGAGTGGATTGATGTTAGGCGGCGCCACTGTATATGTAAAAACACGAGCGCCGTCTACGATCCCGTAGCACAACCTTCGCCGTTACTTTACACTGTTATTACGTTTACCGCAATTATCAGAAAAGCGCCTCTACCGGAACTCTAGCATAAACGCAACTGATTGCTTCCCATTATGGGCCACCCACAATTGTGGGTCATTTCCATTTGTATAGCAAGGTGAACTGACTGACTAATAATTGTGACAGAGTTACCCATAATTGTGCAATGACTGTACTTTGATTTTGAAGTTTTCGACTATTTTGGGGATAACGATTGGTGGGAGTTCGACTTTGCAGTCTCTAGAAGGACTGTTTGGGATTCGTCCCTGTGCATAGCCGAACTCCATCCAACTTTTGATTTTTATTTAATGTGAAAGTTGATCGTGATCGTGAATTTGAAAGTTGAACCAGGCGATTTTGTATACCTGGGGTCTTCTGATTCTTCTGATGATTTAGAATATTCGGTAAGTCAAGCACCCCCTGGAGGGGTATTGGTTTATTTGAAATCATCACGTTCTGTAATACCATATCCCCTTTAAAAGCGTGGTGTTATTTGTGTCCGGTCCCTTGTAGGCCCCATTCACCCCTTCAAACCCTTCTGTATCGCCCCTTAAACCCTTAAACCCTTAAACCCTCTGAAACTTCCTAAAATGGCTAAGAAAACCGCTGAAACCGCCGCAGATCTTCTGTAACGCACATGAGAATCTCGAATACGCTTCTGTAATGCCTTCGGAATCCATTGAACATCCTCTGAATCTCCTTGAAATGTCACCAAAAACCCCTTTAAATCCTCTCGGACTCTGTGTAACGCACCTGAGGCCCTCTGAAACCCCGAAAACTCCTCTGTAACGACTGTAACGCCTTGCAAAAACCCACTGAAAATCCTCTGAATCTTTCTAAAATACCATCGAAAATCCCTAGAAATCTAAACGGACCTATGTAACGCACCTGAGATCCTCCGAAACCCCCGGAACTCAACCGTAACGCTTCCGGAGCCCCCTGAAAATCCACTGAAACTTCTTGAAATGCTACCAAAACTCCCCTGAAATCCCCTCGGATCTGATGTAACGCACCTGAGACCCTCTGAAACCCGAAAACGCCTCTGTAACGCCTTGCGAAAATTCACTGAAAATTCTCTGAAACTTCCTGAAATTCCGCCGGAATCCCTTCGGACAAACGTTACGTACCTGAGACCCACCGAATTTCCCTAAAAAGCATCACTATCATTGGCTTATCACTGGATTTTCTTTTGGAATATCTGGAATTGCTGAACTACATTTTGGAGTTCCTACAAGAGATCCTTCGTTTCTTTTCCCTGTAGATCCTTCCAAGATTCCAAAGAAACACCCCTACTGAAGGGATTTCTGAAAGTTCTTCAGGAGAAACCCCCGATGGAAATTGTTGGAGAAATCCAGAAGAAGGAACTTCTTGAGGATTCTCAAAAGAAATTAATGAACCACACAATCAAGGAAGGAGTTCATGAAAAGAAATACCCTGAATGAACAAAAAACACAAAGAACTGTAGGAAGAGCTTCAGAAAGATCCGCAGAAGAAATCATTTAATCAAGATAATGTTGACACTTTCTCATGAATCCTTCCAGGAGTATCTTCTCCGATTCCTCCACGAAATCCTTTTGAGAAATCTCATGTGGAATTTCACTAATTTCACCTTCAAAAGTTTCTTCTAAAGTTCGAGAAGGAACTCCAAAAGAAATCCCAGAAGGAACTTCTTGAGCAATTCCAGAATAATATGAGAAAGAAATCCTTGAAAAAGTGGTTTCCTGAAATTCCTCGTAAAGCTAACTGTAAGTAAGAAAACATTTGGAATGTATTTCTTGTAAATTGGAATTTTATCAATAACACAAGGAGGAGATCAAATAGTGGTTGTAGGGGCGTTTCAGGGGGTTCCAAAGGGTTTCAGCGGGATACCAGGAGATCTCAGGGGGTTTCGGGGGTCTGAGCAGGTTTTCGAAAGCATTGCGGAGCGTTTCAGAGGATTTTCGACGGGTTTTGGAGGCGTTACAGGTGCGTTCTCGGGTATTTCCGAGGGTCTCACGTGCGTTACATGGTGTCTGAGTGGGTCTTAACCCTTTGAAGTCGGAATTTTTCCAAGCTTTATTATGGAGTTATTTCTACGTTTTTCTATAGTTTTGGTGGTCAATAGCTTAAAACCGGTAGAATATTATGCAGAATTTTTTTTCTGAATACCCTAGATCATCAAAACTATTCTTCAGTTCTTGAGGTCTACGGGTGTAACGATAACTTCTTTCATTATACAAAGCTTCGATGTGTAATCTATCATATCCAGTAAGTCTTCTGAAAGTCCAATAGATAGTATCAAATCAATCGAGATATCCTAGGTCATCCAAACTGTTCTTGAATTGAGATCCAAAAGTCTACGGGTGTAACGCTAACTTCATACATTATACAAAGCTGTGAGTTGTAATCTTCTGAATGGTGAATTGACAATATCAGATCATTCGGGATATCGTAGGTAATCCAAACTGCTCTTGAGTTAAGATCCTAAGGTCTATGGGTGTAACGGTAACTTCTTTCTTAATGCAAAGCTACGCTTTGTAATCTGTCATGTCCAGTAAGTCTTCTGAAAGGTGATAGAAATATCAGATCAGATGGAATTATCAGAGGATTATCCGCAGAATCCTGCAAGTATTGTCCTCCGAATCCTGCGAGGATTCTCCACAGAATCCTGCGGTGATTTTCCACAGAATCCTACAAGTATTGTCCACATAATCCTGCGAGGATTCTCCACAGAATCCTGCGAGGATTCTCGACAGAATCCTGCGAGGATTCTCGACAGAATCCTGCGTGAATTCTCCACAGAATCCTGCGAGGATTCTCCACAGAATCCTGCGAGGATTCTCGACAGAATCCTGCGAGGATTCTCGACAGAATCCTGCGAGGATTCTCGACAGAATCCTGCGTGAATTCTCCACAGAATCCTGCGAGGATTCTCCACAGAATCCTGCGAGGATTCTCCACAGAATCCTGCGAGGATTCTCCGCAGAATCCTGCGAGGATTCTCCACAGAATCCTGCGAGGATTCTCCACAGAATCCTGCGAGGATTCTCCACAGAATCCTGCGAGGATTCTCCACAGAATCCTGCGAGGATTCTCCACAGAATTCTGCGAGGATTCTCCACAGAATCCTGCGAGGATTCTCCACAGAATCCTGCGAGGATTCTCCACAGAATCCTGCGAGGATTCTCCACAGAATCCTGCGAGGATTCTCCACAGAATCCTGCGAGGATTTTCCACAGAATCCTGCGAGGATTCTCTACAGAATCCTGCGAGGATTCTCTACAGAATCCTGCGAGGATTCTCCACAGAATCCTGCGAGGATTCTCCACAGAATCCTGCGAGGGTTCTCCACAGAATCCTGCGAGGATTCTCCACAGAATCCTGCGAGGATTCTCCACAGAATCCTGCGAGGATTCTCCACAGAATCCTGCGAGGATTCTCCACAGAATCCTGCGAGGATTCTCCACAGAATCCTGCGAGGATTCTCCACAGAATCCTGCGCGGATTCTCCACAGAATCCTGCGAGGATTCTCCACAGAATCCTGCGCGGATTCTCCACAGAATCCTGCGCGGATTCTCCACAGAATCCTGCGAGGATTCTCCACAGAATCCTGCGCGGATTCTCCACAGAATCCTGCGCGGATTCTCCACAGAATCCTGCGCGGATTCTCCACAGAATCCTGCGAGGATTCTCCACAGAATCCTGCGAGGATTCTCCACAGAATCCTGCGCGGATTCTCCACAGAATCCTGCGCGGATTCTCCACAGAATCCTGCGCGGATTCTCCACAGAATCCTGCGAGGATTCTCCACAGAATCCTGCGCGGATTCTCCACAGAATCCTGCGCGGATTCTCCACAGAATCCTGCGAGGGTTCTCCACAGAATCCTGCGAGGATTCTCCACAGAATCCTGCGAGGATTCTCCACAGAATCCTGCGAGGATTCTCCACAGAATCCTGCGAGGATTCTCCACAGAATCCTGCGAGGATTCTCCACAGAATCCTGCGAGGATTCTCCACAGAATCCTGCGAGGATTCTCCACAGAATCCTGCGAGGATTCTCCACAGAATCCTGCGCGGATTCTCCACAGAATCCTGCGAGGATTCTCCACAGAATCCTGCGAGGATTCTCCACAGAATCCTGCGAGGATTCTCCACAGAATCCCGCGAGGATTCTCCACAGAATCCTGCGAGGATTCTCCACAGAATCCTGCGAGGATTCTCCACAGAATCCTGCGAGGATTCTCCACAGAATCCTGCGAGGATTCTCCACAGAATCCTGCGAGGATTCTCCACAGAATCCTGAGAGGATTCTCCACAGAATCCTGCGAGGATTCTCCACAGAATCCTGCAAGTATTGTCCACAGAATCCAGCGAGGATTCCCTACAGAATCCTGCGAGGATACTCTACAGAATCCTGCGAGGATTCTCTACAGAATCCTGCGGTGATTCTCCACAGAATCCTGCGAGGATTCTCCACAGAATCCTGCGAGGATTCTCCACAGAATCCTGCGAGGATTCTCCACAGAATCCTGCGAGGATTCTCCACAGAATCCTGCGAGGATTCTCCACAGAATCCTGCGAGGATTCTCCACAGAATCCTGCGCGGATTCTCCACAGAATCCTGCGCGGATTCTCCACAGAATCCTGCGAGGATTCTCCGCAGAATCCACCAAGGATTCTCCACAGAATCCTGCAAGGATTCTCCACAGAATCCTGCACGGATTCTCCACAGAATCCTGCAAGGATTCTCCACAGAATCCTGCAAGGATTCTCTACAGAATCCTGCGATTATTTTCTAAAGAATCCTGCGTAGATTCTCCACAGAATCCTGCGAGAATTCTCCACAGAATCCTGCAAGTATTGTCCACAGAATCCAGCGAGGATTCTCCACAGACCTGAAGTTCTGAACTCAAAGATAATTTGGCTGACCTGGAACATTCGCATAGCGTCTCTAAATGACATTTGAGATTTCAAAAGCTTCACGGATCTCAGCAGATTATCCGATGCTATTGTTTATGGTGAAAATACATAAAGTTTTTCTTGTTGATTTGAAGGACTTGATTATAGAACAGTTTGGATGAACCTGAATGACCCAAAGTTTTTAATAAAAAAGTAGGCTTCAGATTGGTCCAGTAACCATGGAAAAATATGCAAAGTCACTCAGTATAGCAGATATGGCTATTGTTACGAGTGTAGACTTGAAGTCCTGAACTCCAAGGTAGTTTGGCTTACCTGGAATATCCCTGTAGTGTCTCTAAATGGCATATGAGATTTCAAGAACTTCGCGGATCCCTGAAGATAGTACAATACTATTGTTAATGGCAAAAACACATAAAGTTTTTCTTGTAGATTTGAAGGCCTTCATTATAGAACAGTTTGGACGAACCTGAATGTCCCAAAGGTTTATAATAAAAAAGTAGAGCTTCACGGATCCCAGTAGGTTATGCAATACTACTATTTATGGCGAAAATACATAAAATTACTCCTGTAGATTTGAAGGACTTCACTATATGACAGTTTGGAACACCTAGCACATCCCAGAATATAAAACACCTTTTATTGACGAAGGCCAAATGATTACATATAAACGTAATCCATATCCATGTTCAGGTTTTAGAACAACTGGTATGTCAATTATTGCGTTTTTCCAAATTTCATGGTGTTCCGGATGTTCTAGGTTATCAATGCAGTTCCGAATACAAATAATCCCATTTTTTATCTTATAGAGGACCCAATTTACAACAAGATTGCCGAAGACAGTATTTTGTTTTATCGAATGGGTGAATTCAAACAGCCGTTTCTATGTTGGGCTCATATATGACCCCTCTGGGTTCAAATGGTTAGGGGGTTTCGGAGGCATTTCAGGATGTTTCAGAGCATTTTAGGTGGGTTGAAGAGACGTTGCGGAGGCGTTTTGGGTGGTATCAGAGTATATCAGGGGTGTAATATGGGATTCCTGTAGGTTTTCAGGGGATTTCGGTGGGATTTCGAGAATAGTCAGAGAATTTTGAGAGACCCCATCACAATGTCTTTTGTAAGGCCCCAGAAACGCCTTTTGATTAAAGGGTGTTTTTCAAACCTCCTTATACAATCCTGACCTCGAATGCCTCGAAACGCCCCTGGAACCACTGTAATCCCATTGAAACACCCCCGAAATTATCATAATCAATTTGAAATGCCTCAGAAACTCCATTGGACGCTTTCAATTGGCTCCAGTACCCCCTTGACACGCCCCTGAAATGTTATCAAACGCCCCTTAAACTTCTAAGAATGTCCTTAAAATTTTCCAGAAACTTCCTGAAACTCTCTGAATAAACTCTGAAATGCCTTGAAAAGCCCTTCAATTCCCTGGTTAGGCCCTTGGCTTCTGAGATCCCCTAAAAAAACTGTAACGCCCCTGAAGCCTCGGAATACGAAAGTATCATCCCCTCGGAGCTACGGGAAATTATGTAGGAGACCGTCCTTCCTTGGAAACTGACCAGTTTTTGAGGTGAATTACCCAGTTTATTTGTGTCTTGCCGAGGACTGCGACAAGGTGATAGATTCTCATGCCGAGTCTTCAATATGTCCCTATGGAAGGTGTACTGCTTACGTTTATTTCAGATACGACCCCAAACTTCAACACGGCACTGTATATATCTGCGAATAACTCGCATGAGTTGGGTGAATCTCCCGCCGCCAGCACTGGCAATGAGACACACTCACGTTGCAGCGACCTGGCCCAGCGCGGCATCAGTGCCAATGCAAATTCAAATTACGACGCGCCCTGCAAATACCGGTAGCAGCACCGCTGTCTGTCATCATCGGAGAACAAATGCCCGGTCCTCGGGGGTCAGATTCATATCTTAATAAACACTTTCAAGTGTTGGACACTACCGCCGGCTGCCGCCGACGGCGGCCACTGTGCATCGCACTTGTTTGCTAGGTTCTGTTTTGATGGAACATAGACAATCCACTCGAATGAGCACGCGCGCGGGCGGGCGAGAACTACGAAGGGTGGTGGTTGTTCTGTGTGACTGATGATGATACCGAACTCAGCTCGACTGATTGGCACCGACGACCACCGCACCGAGCTGCGCTCTTGAACGAGGAAATGGGACGCTCTCCATCCCGGAGTACCTTGGTACCGGTGGTAGACACGGCACGAATGGTTCCGAGGAAGGGTTGTTCATGGGGGGAAGTGATTTGCAATATTGTAAACATTACACAAGTGGTGGAGTGAAGGAAAAAACGCGCGCGCAATGAAAAGGCAGAAATGTGCTCAGCTCCGGGTGCACATTCGATTCACGATGTACGTACGTATGGAGTGGTAGGTACATTCGAGTGATCATTGGGCAGTGTCCAGAGTTAGAGAAGATCCGAATCAGCGCGCAGGGGAAGGGTCATGAACGAGGTGGAAAAAATTGTCTAATTATAACGGATAAATTGGTGTAGGTTTGTACAGGTTTAGGTTCAGAATCGGCAATATAGATTCCTGATTCTCCATCTGTCAGTCTGAGTTACAGACTAGCTGACTGTTGTTGGTAATTGAGCAGTGCTTACGTCAGGTGCCTTTTGCACTTATAGTGAGGAGTGATGGATGGAATATCTGCGTTTCGAAACATTGTAGTGATGTGTCAATTTTGCTCTAGGATGAACAAATGACGATTGAACGATACCTAATTCATTGAACATTTTTTCTGCATGAATAACAGTCTTAGAGGTAGATGTTTGGTTAGCTGTAAGGTTACCATGGCATGTCATATATTCAACTCACTAAAGACTGAACTACTATGCCACAATAATAACACAGAATAATAATACACTAGACTGGAACCTTTTTTTATGCCATTGGTTGGGGATACATACAACAAAAATGCACAAAAAAGGGGATTTTGAGCGTACATCAGCGCTTTTATTAGGGAATCTAGCTTGTGAGAACAGGTTTTGCTCTTGCGCATTTGAGATTGGAGCTTGGTTTTCAGGAAATTCCCAGAGAACCTAAAAGAAAGGCGTTCCAATGGGCTTCAGGGGAATTTCAGGGTGTTGTTTCAAGAGATTTCAGAAGCCTTTTAAGGGCGTTTCACCAGGTTTCGTTGGCGTTTAAATGGGATTATGAGATTTTCAGGAAAGTTTCTATAGTATTAAAGAGGTTTCAGAATAGTACCAAGGGACCTTAAGGGCCATTCCGGAACAGGGGATCTAAGGAGCATTTATAAGGGGGTCCTGGGGCGTTTCAAAGCTTTTCAGAGAGTTGAGGAGGTATCGGGAACAACCTTAAATCCAAGGGGTTTCAGAAGCATTTCAAATTGATTGCGGGGAATTCTAAACGTTTCAATAGTATGAAACGCCCCCGAGACCCCCTGGAATCTCCTGCTGAAATGCTCGTGATACCTTCTAAAACTTCCGTAATGCCTCTTGCAAGCCCCTGTAAATCCTCTGGGATCTCCTGAAAATCCCTGACACCCCTGGAACCCCTCTGAAGCCAGTGATTCAAAATGTAATGTCATAAACTGTAGTTTGCAACTGAAACCCGCTAAAAATCCTCTAAAACTCCCTGAAATGCGCTCCCAAATCCTCCTTAAACCCCCACGGACCCAATGCAGCGCACCTGAGAATTTACATAACCCCCGAAAACGCCCTCGTAGCACCTTTGAAACCCGTCGAAAATCCTCTAAGCTCCCACGTTCTCGCACTTCCAGTTCTCGACCAACCCGCATGACTCTTGCGCAGTTTGCGGTACTACTGGAACTCCAGAGGAAAAAAGTACTGTACGCCTCACAGCCTGAAACCCCTTGGAAGCCCTTGAAACGTCCCTAACTTCTAAAATGCGCCTGAGACCGTAATATGCCTCCTGAAACCCTTTTGGATCCCTTGAAACGTACCTGATACTCCCTTAAATCCCCTGGAACCTCCCAAGAAACTTCAGAGACCTCCACCCTCCAGGTACCTCCTGAATCCCTTTTAGCTGTCATGAAATGCCTACAACGCCTCTGACACTCCCGGAACCCCTAGAGATGCCTGAAGCGCCCTTGAGACCCGTGGAGCTCCCTAAATCCCTTGAGATCCCCCTAAGCCTTTGATACCCCCTTAAATGTGCCCGACACATCCCTGTACCCTCTTAAACCCCTGTGAATCACTGGAAACGCTCTTGAAACTACCTGGAACGTCCCATGAAACCCATTGAAACTCCTCTGGAACCCCTAGAAATCCCGGGAAGCGCCTCTGGAACTCCTTTGAGAACCCCTTAAATGCCCCTTAAATCTCCTGGTTCCCTGCTGAAACGCCTTGGGACTACCTGATAAGGAGCGTTCTATTAGCCATCCTCAGTTAGTTACAGAGGGCTTCCTCTACCAATAACCATATTGCATGTGCATATCGTAAGGCGGTCACGAAGATACTTTATGCCCGAGAAAATATAGGAAATTTTCATTACACGAAAAGTTGTAAGACCGATCGGGAATCACAGTCGTTACCCTCAGCATGAGCTTGCTGAATACTCGTTGCCACTATATGGGCTCATGGGGCATGCGGTCCTTATTGAGCAGTCTAAGGAAGTTCCTTTAGTATAGGACATTGAATATCCGTGAAGCTTCCTGAAACCCCATGACACCCCTTTAAACACTTAAAAGTCCCTCTTGAACCTTATTAAACCCCTGAGAGCTTCCAAACACTTGAAACCCACTGGAACCTATCAAAATTCTTCGAAATGTCCTGAAAATCTCCGTGAAACTTTCCTGAAGCACTCCTAAACGCATTAAAAATGGCTCCAAATGTCTTGAAGCCCAGTGGAACTTCCGGAAGCCCCTCGAAACATTTTGGATCCTCGTTAGAACTCCAAGAAACCTCCGACAAGTGCTCTCAAACCTCCCTGGGATATTCCCGGAAATTCCTTGATGCTTTACTAAAATCTTCACAACCCACTGAAATGCATTGAAACACCCATGTTGCGTTTTTACAATTTTGACTTTTATCGCCAAATATTTTAAAGTATTCTGAAATTACCACTCTCCACTCTTCGTTAGTAAACTTTTTTTTTCGAAAACTCAATGAAAACAACATCAAGTCATTTTGTATTTGTACGATGTTCATTTTTGTCATCATATGCTGTCTCATGTTATTTTTTTTTTTCAAAAAGTATGTTATGAAGTATGAAAAGTGCAGAGTGTGAGGTAGTTAGGAGTGACAACTGAGCAGTGCTGAGTGATAAGTGAGGAGATACACATTTTTCATACAAATCCTAAATGGATACAAATTTCCCATAGTACTCAAACAGATTCAAAAAAATCATCTGGCTATCCTGGTGCAGAGAGAGATGTGAGCAATACGGGATGAGGAGTGAGCAATGAAGAGTGAGTATTGAGAAGTGAGTAGAGGAATGAACAGTGGAAAATCTACGAGATGAACCAGCCGAGGGCTGAAAATCTCGATAATAAAGAAAAATAATAATAATAATAACAGTGGAAAAGAGAAGTAAGCAGTGAGGAATGAACAATAGGAAGCGTGAAGCAGTGAGAAGTCAGCAGTGAAGAGTAAGAAGTGAAAAATTATCAGTGAAGAGTGAGACGTCAGAAGTGGGGAATGAAGAGTGAATAATGATGGGTGAGCAGTGAAGAAGAACGAATAAGGAGTGAAAAGGAGGTGTGGGAAGTACGTAATGTGAAGTGAGGAGTGAACAAAGAAAAATGAGAATCTAACTTGATGACTAAGCAATGAGGAGTGTGGAACGGAACAGTGAGGTGAGAGTAGTGATCAGTGGATAGTGAAAAATGGAAGTGAAGTGTGAGGAGTGTGATGAAGTGACGAGTAAGAAGTGAGGAAGGCAGTTTGAGCAGCGAACAGTAAGGGAAGAAGAGTGAGTGACAAGTAAGAGAATATGAGCTTTGAAAAGAGAATGCATATTGAAGTAAATCAGTGAGAAAAGAGTGTCAATCAGTCAGCAGTGTGGAATTAGATGTGAGATGTGAATCAATATTTATTGTTTTTTTGTATATTTTTCAATAATAAATACCTAAGAGATTCAACAAGTTCGTCTTGAAGGTACTAGAATTTGGTGAGTTTATTCCTGCAAATCGTTTCGAATTTTTGATGCCTAAACGTTACCAAACGTACCCTTTGGCCTTTACCATTCCAATAACAACACCCAAATTCCCATGACACCAAGGCCTGAGAGGACGTCTCTACGTCTTTCTTAGATGCCCAACTTATGTTCCTTTCCCAGCTTTCAGCTGTCGCAAGAGCGTGGCCAGTTATCGATGGAGAATTGAGTAAATCTTATCTACCAAATCATTCGTACATATGGACGAAGTCCTCTCATAACAGCGGTCTAGGACCGTACTACCTACGAATTGGTGCGGCTTGTTTAATACTAATGCTAATTTCAATAATAAATGCCAACTCTTACACGCTACCCTGATAAAGTCACATTATTGTTTGTATTGTAATACTTGCCCGTAGAGAAGGAAAGAAGGCCTCAAATGCGTTTTGCTCAATTTGCTTTTTTGGAACATGGGACTACTATACTGTACATGGCTGTAATGTCTTTTCGAAATTCCATTAGACTTCCGTAAATTACTTTTATGTCCTCCTTTACCTTCTGACATCCCTTAGAAATGTCTTGAAACTCATCCTTAACATCGCTAAAACTTTCGGGGACTTTAATATAGCCTCGGAAACCCACGGAAGCCCATTGAAACCTATGAAACACCCTGAAATCAATCTAAAACCCCTCTTGAACCCAATAAATGTATCTTGTTCTCAGAAAACTCTCTGGAATTCATTGAAATCCCTCTTTAAGGTTGAACGACACATCGTCGAAAAGGGAAAATTAGTATGTTTAAATTTTTATAGCAAGAAAATGATTGAATCTAGGGGTTTGGTATCAATTTGTCACCAGTCAGGGTTGTAGAGCGGCTCACGAAGAACCACATCGCCTAAGAGGAAGTTCAAATGTATCATGTATTTTTCCAAAATAATTGACATAGATAATTCATGCTAACTCTAGCTTTGCCGGCTATTTTGATCTCATGGACATCGATCGTGGAACATTGAATCAGTTTCTGCTCTCGAATGGTATTTCGAAATCTGCTGTTATTCAGCTATTAAATGACATGTAATTCATGAAAATTGAATTTCATAAACATTGAAATAACTCGATTTTTCCTTAACTGTGTTTCGGAATGCAATGAAATACATTTGCAAACACTCATGCTTAGCATGAATACTAGAAACGATATGATGTTAGAAATCACTGAATACCTTCAATATGATATCCTAGAGTTGGATTTAATAATCGAAACTTGTATGAAAAAGTCTTTTTCAATAAAATATACGATTTATTTATAGAAGGCTATCAAATCTTTAAGCCATTGCCTACCTTTAGGCGTTATTCTCGGTTTGGGGGATTTTAACCTTAAAATAACTCAAAAAATATATAATTTGTAAGAATTTGGACAACATATTTGAAATCAGAGGCCCTAAATTTAGTAAGTAAAGGTATTTTTTTACACAAACGAACATTGTTCTCTTAGGTGATCAATGTTACCCCAAATCAACAAAATCAAAAATTAGATAAAAAAAGCTTATTTAAACATGTTTCACAATACTTTTTCGAGTAGCTTAACACATACTCTGACGGCCAGTACTAGTTTTAACAATATAATACATGTAACGTTTGCTCTAACAAGAGAATAACTCAAACAAGATCGATAATTCTGTTCAATGTTACCCCGGATTACAGTACTGATAAAGTAATTGATGGGATTGTGTTCGAATTTGTTGAAGAATTAGTATTTTTGGAACTCTTGTTATATATGACGTTATCCCTGCAGTGATTTTTTTTTCATAAACGCTGAATCTTCAGGTCACTCCTTACGTTGGTTTTTTAATAGAAAACGAAATAATGAACGAAATAAAAAAAAAAGAAAACATGATTTGTATCAAGTGTGCAGAAAGATTCGGTAGGCTTCGATTAGAAGAACGAAAACTGCAAAAAGAATAGTCATCAGGGAATCCAGAAAAATGTGCAATTCAGTTGAATAATGTAAATAATTTCCGTCTAAACATTTTTAAGTTTGAAACAACGTCGGAAGTAGCTCATTTTTTGTCACAAACCATAAGCCCGTCATAATCTAAATTTACTGCGACACTGATAAATGTCATCCATGACATTCTAATATACATTTCAAAAAGCGAAAAAACTGATTAATGAGACAGCAGCCACCACCCAAAATCCAATTCCAATGCAAAAGGCAAACCCTCCGAACGACACGCTAATTTTCCTCTGCATACACACACGTGGGCGTAATGAGTTTCGGTCGGTCTCAACTCAGTCCCGAGTCTCGAGTCTCGAATCGAGACTCGACTCTCGACAGCAGAGCTGCATGGGGCCACCTGTGTCGTTTAACCGTCATCCATTCGCTAGTAGGGTGGAGGAGAATGACCAGCTCCAACCAGCCAAGCAGTGAACCAAATAAACACAAACAACTCACCTTTCCTCAGTCGCCGACCGACAGGTTGCAGCAGTTACCCCCCTGGCAGACCGTGATCTTGACTTCACTTCACTTCGTCCGGCTAAGATCTCCCAGCAGCAGCAGTTTTTCCAATTCCGTCGATTTTCACCTTATCTTCCTCCTACACTCTCCGAATTCAATTTGTCGCTTCTCTGTCGCTCGAGTCGAGCGCCACTCCTGGTCTTCTTGGTCACCACCACAGCCTATTCACTGAAAAAGGCACAAAAAATAACAATTTCTCGCACTTCTTCTTCCCCTGCACTGATGCTTCGTTTTCGGCGGCTTCTTCTCGAAACAACCCCCGCGCCAAAAATTCAAATATTTTTCACACTGCCCAACCGAAGTCGGCTTCCTTTCGCCTATTTTCCGCCTCTCCTCTCCGACGTCTTAGCGCAGCACTTGGCTTCTCTTTGAACGGTAAGTGAAGCACATCGCAGTGTCGTTGCTGCTAGGGTATGCGATAAGTGTCAATACAAATAACACTAGTGGACGAAAAGTTTTTGGAATTTCATCAATGAATTTCATCGGCAATTTATTTGAGAATTTGTTAGGTAATTAAGATTTCTTTTAGAAATCGCTCAGTATTTCCTTTGGAATGAAAAATTTCTTCGGCAAATCCTTTGATTCCTCTTGGGCAGTTTTTTAAGAACTTCTTTGGTAATACACTTTGAATTTCTTTCAGAAAATCTTTCGGCTCATTAAAAAAACATCGATAATTTTTTTTAAAATTTGTTTAGCAATTCCTTTAGAAGTTTATTAGGCAATATTTTCTTAAATTTCATCGGAAATCCCTTCCGAATTTTGTTTGTTCGGCAATTGTTTCAGTAATTTTTCCACAATTTTTTAGAAATTATTTTTGGATTTCTCTTAAATTTTCCAGCATGCGACAATGGATCTGGGAACTTCCTCGCATATTTCTTTGGAAATGTCATCGGTTCTGCATTTTTCTGTAGATCTTTAGAGAATTTCTTATCTATGTCATTCGGAATTCATTCGACAATTTTCTAGAGGAATCTTTTGGCAACACTTTTGTAGATCCTTTCTATATGCGGCTCTACCTCATTTGGCATAATGCCATTTGGCATAACGCCGTTTGGCATATCACGAAGACCAGCCTTCTTGGTAAGAATGTGCATAATATTTGTTATGCCAAAAGGCTTTTATGCCAAATGGCATTATGCCAAACGGCATTATGACAAATGGCATTATGCCAAATGGATTTCCGTAATGTTTATAGGAACTCCTTTTTCTTCTTCATGGCTCTACGTTCCCATTGGAACCTGGTCTGCTTCTCTTCAACTAAGTGTTCCACAGTTATTTCCACAGTTATTCCCACAGTTATTAATTGAAAGTTTTTTTGATTGCCATTGCATGAATTTGTACATTGTGACCACTAGGCTGATTGGAGACCCTAAATTCCTTAATATATTTATTCAGAAATTTCTCTAGGCATTCGTGTCAAACGTAACACTCTGATAATTTCCATCGTACACCAATTGAACGGTCTCTTGTGCGGCTCCGTGGTCGTGCGGCTAGGGTCACCAAGCTCGCATCGTGCTAAGGAGCGCGGGTCCGATTCCCGCCGCAGCTGTCAGGAAAAGTTTTCGGCTGTGCCACTGGGCGTTGCATGCTAGTCCGTTGTCTAGTGTCGTGCTTCCTTCAAAGAGCGAAAAGCTCACTGGAAGCATTGAACGTATCCGTGCCTTTTATTTGAAAATTTTATAGTTGGTCAACGTCCCACCCATGGCGCTCGCATCGTTTTTGTTCGAGTTTGACGTTTGCCCACTACCACCACCTAGTTTAGGGTTGGCCAAACTCAGTCCTTTGAGCATTGGGCGAATTTGTTTCCGTGACTATTATTTAAATTGTAAAATGTTACGTCTGTTTGTCTGTGGAGAATGTATTGTAGATTCCTTTCGAAATTCTAATAAAAATATCTTCAGAAATTCTTCTAAAAATCTTTCTAAAAAATTTTTTTAGAAAATTTGTCAGAGAATACCATTAAAAATTCCCTCAGGGATTTGTTTAGAAATTCCTCCTATTCTACAAATTTTACAAGCAGAGGATCTTGCATGATTTACTTCTGAAATGTCTCATTCTTTTATCACAAAAATTATCCATGAGTTCGTTCAAAAATTCGTCCAGAGCTTCCTTCACAAATTTCTTGAGACATTTATTCAGAAATTTCCCTTGAGAGAACTTTGATAACACTTTGAGCAATGCATTCAGAAACTATTCAGAGTTTATCAGAAAATGTTTCAAAAATTCCGTTAAAATTTGTACTGGGGTTACTTTCGAAATTCTTCTAAGCGTTTCACCAGAAATTCCTGTAGCAACTTCCAATTTCTCCAGAAATTCCTCCAGAAGTTTCACAAAGAGTTGCATAGGAAAGTTTTGTATGAGTTTCTGCAGAAATTTCTCCAGGAATTCCTTTAGAAAATCCTTCAGAGATTTGCTCTACTTTTTTTTCCGAAAAATCTATCGGAAACACCCAAACCGGAAAGTTCTTTGGAGACTTCAGCAGGGTTTTCTTCAAAAGTGGTTCCATGGATTCTTTCAGAAGTTGTTCCAGCAGTTCCTTCAAGAATTACTCAAGCGATTCCTTCAGAGATTTCTCCAGGTATTCATCCATGGGCATGTACCAGTAAAGGGGCGCTGAAATTGGGGAACCATGACTAACTAGCTCTGATTTTACCACGACAGGACTGAAAATAATTTATCACACATCTTGTCAGTAATCTGCCAAAGCATTATAAAGACCTTTTCATGGAATTTGCTGCAAATTTTGAATTTCAATCAGCTGAATACACACCAAGATAGTATTAGGCATCAACCAAAAATGTTTGAAATATGTTACAGTTCATGGCCAGGTGAGTCATCAACACTAAGTCTTATTCGGTATAATCATACAAAAGAATATATGAAATTCATGTGGAAAAAACTTCATGTACAGGACGAAACGTTGAAAGATACATTTCATTTCATTAGATTAAATAAGAAAGAATATCTTGGTCGGAATGTTCTATGCAAGCATCATATTGCATACAACGTTTTATACAACACATCCTTTCATATAAAATGAAATTAAATGGAATGTAAACTCGACGATCCGTTCATAAAGTATTTTTTTTTTCGCGTAAATTTCGGATTCCCAAGATGTCAGATTTTGTTTCCACATGATTGTTCCAGGAAAAAGTTAGTTTCATCGGCAAGAATGTTGATGATGCGCCGTTTGATTCAAAATGCTGGGAATAGTATAGAATGTCATGGTGGTGGTAGCTAGCTTTCACCTTTGTAGTAAGTATTCATCTTGGAATAATCCTGGAAGTAATTTTTGGAGGAATCACTGGCAGTATTCCTGGAGACATCCAGGATGGAATTCCTGAAGGAACACCAAGAGGAATTTCTGGAGGAGTCCCGGAAACAATGCCTGGATGAATCCTAAGTGAAATGCTTGGAAGAATCGCGTAAGGGAGAAATTCCTGAAGGAATTCGTGGGGAAATCCCAGGAGGAATCGCGTAAGGAAGCCCTGGAAGGATCTCATGAAAATTATTTGAGGAATCCGTGAGTAATTGCTAGAAAAATCCCGGGAGGAATTCCTTGAGAAATCCTAAGAGAAATTCCTAGGGAAATTTTTGAAGGCATCCCGGGAGGAACTCTTGGAGGAATCACGAGAGGATATCTTGAAGAAACTGCGGAAGGAATTCGTGGAGGAATCTCTGGACGAATTCCTACAAAAACCGCCAGAGAAATTCCTGGAGGTATCCTTGGAGAAATTCCTGACTGAGTTCCGGGAGAAATTTCTGAAGGAATACTGGGACAAATTCCTGGATAAATCCCGGGAGGAATTTCTGTAGCAATCCGTGGATAAAGGAGGAATCCTGGGGAGAATAACTCGAAGAAACACTATAAAAACTCTAGTTTAATCGCTGGTAGATTTTCTAAAACAAACTCGGGCGTAATTCCTGGAAGAATTCTTGAAGAAATTCGAAGTTGTTTTCTTAGATGAACTCCTGGAGGAACTTCGGGAGAAATTACTTAAATCATCTCTGCAATTCTGGGAGGCGTATATTTATAATTCCTAAGAGAGTATTTGTATAGAATTCCCTGGAGTAGTAATTGATAGAGTTCCTGGTGACATTTTTGTAGAATTTCTGTAGCAATTAATGGAGCATCCTTGAAGACATCCTGAAGAATTTCCTGGATCTCTGTCGGAATTTGTCCTAAAGAAATTCAGGAAGCAATCAAGTGAGATGAATTGGAACCAGAATTTCTTTTTTGATGAGCTACAATAATTCGTGCATACTTTTTTACGACCACTGCAAAGTTTCTCTGAAGTCGAAAGGACCCCAAATATTCATTAGAGGGTTAAGCGTCACATAGGCCTCCCGGAACTCCCATGAGACCCCTAGAAACGCCCCTAAGACCTCGTTCGGAAGGATTTAGGAGAATTTTGGGTGCTGCCTTTATGATGTTTTTGGAGGTATCTAGGGTATTTCTGAAGGTTTCAGAGGGCATTCCCAAAGCCTCAGCGGAGAATTTCAGGGGTCCTGTATGTATCTCCAGGGAGTTTCAGGGCACTTTAGAAGGTATCATGCCATTTCAGGCGTCTCAGAGAGTTTCAGGGGGTTTTTAGATGCACCCCTATGGTTATGAACCCCTTTGAAACGTCTCTTAAGTGGCACTGTGGCAATTATTTATTAAGAGGACCAGTAGAGAAACGTTCGAATTGTGGACCACAAAAGAAAACGAGTTCAAATTTCAGTCAAAATCAATCAAATGCAGAAGTGTTAAAATTGTTTACAAAAACCTCTAAAGTCCTCTAAAAGAAGTACTCAGAAGATCATTTATACCATAAAATTAGGCCGTTACAAATATTTATTTCACTTTTTGTCCCACCAATCTTTGACCGGTCGAGGAGGGGGGGATAAAAATAATAAAGCATTTAATTTGAAAAATATTAAAAACTCATCGGATTTCTTAAAGAATTTTAAGCAAGACCCGAAATTTTAATAAATATTTTTTTATCTGCCCCCTCAAAATGCAAAATCCAGCTAAAATTTTTTGAAGGGGGGGGGGGGTTACAAAAAACTTGTATCAGCCTTAGATGAAAATAATCAATATCTTGGAGCAGATCTGGTGTGATGGTTAAAGCTAAAAAATGATAGTTTTTTCTCCTTTCCTCAAATTCCCGTCTTTGCGAGCACCGACCAATAATGTTCGATTTTATTCTTGCATCTCGCCTAACGCCTCATGGCCAATTTTATATTAAATACTATTTAATTACTTAACATTAACATGAAAAAAATATATTGAAAAAGAGTTATAAGGCCGTTACAAATATTTTTTTCTCTTTTTGTCCCACCACCACTCTTTGACTGGTCGAGGGGGGGATAAAAATAATAAAGCATTTAATTTGAAAAATATTAAAAACTCATCGGATTTGTTAAAGAATTTTGAGCAAGACCTGAAATTTTGATAAATATTTTTTTATCTGCCCCCTCAAAATGCAAAATCCAGCCTAAAAATTTTTGAAGGGGGGAGACAAAAAGTCAAAATAAAATTTGTATCAGCCTAATTTCCTTAAAATAATAAGATTGTGTTTCCGTCAAGTCTACGTGTACTTCGGTCACAACCTGAATTCAATTCCCGGCACACCTTCTACGTGATGCTACGATTCATAGGATGGTCAAAAATTATGATTTGACCTTAAGTTAGAATTCAAAAAGCTGGTCAAATTCTTTGTGTTCAAAGTAAGATTGAGCAGAAACTTTTGAATTGAGATGTTTGTAGCTTCAGAACATTGACCAAAATACATGAATTCATATTTTTGACCACCAGATCATAATACGCCATCACAGCGCAACACAGAATTCTATCACTGTTGTTCTGAAATACGATGTTCCGTATGCAGAAAATCCACGCACACATTTGCTTGCAGTTTCCCTAGGCGAAGACAGTGGAATTCAAAGGAACAGTACTTACCGCGATTTTCCTTTTACTTACAGATATTCCCCTAACAAGCCCAGGTTACCCAAGTAACACAGAAAACATCTTTGAAAAAAATGTTTTAAAAAGATGTTATAGTACAGTACTATAATCGTATTTGAATACATCTTGTGTTCAAATCGTGTTTTATTTATGTTTGGCAAAAACAAGTTTGTACACAGTCTAATCAATCTCATCACAAGTTAGAATGACGTAAATTTAACGTTGATAACACAAGATTTTGTATCAACATCTGCTTCAATTAAAGATGATTTGTAAAACATTAGCAGCACATAGTTAAAGCCTTTGCTCCCAAATGTGTTACCAAAACGTTATTTTCAAGTATTAATTACGTAATTTGTTTATCACTTCACAGTCTCTTCTTGAACGTCACTGTCTTGATCATTAAATATTTTTACACAAAAAATACCCAGAAATTATACTATAATAGCATGCAACATTCACATTTGTTGGCTTTGCCATTCACTCAACAGGTAAACAGAGGTATTGAAATACTGTTTACAACGTTTGGCGACTGTGGAAACCACTCTAGGCGAAGAAGAAAGCCACCACTTTTTACTTCACCACAATGTCAGTTCTACTATCACCTGAGAATCACTTCAGATACTTACTGGCAGCTCAATCTCACTGAAAAGTCACTAAATTAACCCCACGAAATATTAATAATCAATTTACTGATACTGGCTTCGCAAATTGAACACTGAGTTTGTTATTGTTATACTAATGTTCAAAATAGGTATCCAAAACTTAAATCGCATCCATGTATACTATATGCAAATGGTTGTTTAAAATATGTTGCAATGATGTTTTTTCAATGTATTTTTGAAGGTATTCGAGAAACATGTTATTTAGATGTCCATAAGATGTAATTTGAACGAATTTCTAATATTTTGAAATTTTCTTTATCAGGACAGATGAATTACAGTGCCCGTTAAAAAGTTTCACACTGACACTTCGGCTGTTGATTTATCTACAATTTTTTCTTTCAATAATTATTTATCTGTGACAATTAAACATTGATTGAAATAATATAATTTCCTTATCAATAATTGAAAAAAATTCTACATTCTAAAAGTACATCATTCATACAACATAAATGAAAATAGCATTCCAAAACTTCCTGACGGTACTGTATCAGGAAGCCGCCATGTTGCATGCCTGAAAATTTGTTCCAAATTCTCAAGCAATCCAGAGAAATGGCAAAAACCTTTCTTCTTGTTTCCAACCCGGATGGAAAGCGCATGCATCAGAGAGTAGAGTGGATGTGTTTATTTCACCATAAATTTTGAATGGCATATGAAATAAGTTCATAGTAATCAAACATCCAGATGGTAAATAACAAATCAAATTAGTGGCTTAATATTTATTTTGAGCCATGCCCAAATAGCACCATAATAGGTGACATATTTATTTACACAGCGTGAGTTTGGTAAATTATGATTTCTCCGCAAGTAAAAAGTAAGTATTTATGATGTTTGCAGAAAACATATTCAATACTAGTTTTATGTTATAAGAATGTATTGATAAACATCTTTGGTAATATCGAAGATGTTTTATAAGCCGCCATCTTTTGCGCTTTTTCGGTGATATAAGTGTACGAAAATACGTTTTCTATATTTGGAACAAAACATTGGTGTTTGTATGGATCATGTATTATTTGCATTAGTATAACAAGTTGTGTTACTTGGGTAGTCATCATCAGAAGACAACTTGTTGTTTACATTTTACCGACGAGAGAAGCCGATCGATCTGATTCATTGAACAGCTTTTGCTGCATTCTGCAGCAGTGAAATCCAACTTTGAAGTGCCACAGAGCTTTTGTGGGGTGTGAATTGAAGGTTGGTTCAACAAGTGAATCTGGCAGTGGCGTAGCAAGGGGGGGGGGCGGAGGGTGCGGTCCGCACCGGGCCCCCGAATTCAGGGGGCCTCCAAATCAGGGCAGGTCTAGTGTTATAAACCTTCCCTGATTTGGAGGCCCCCTGAATTCGGGGGCCCAGTTTGAATAAAGTTCTGTGATTAGGCGAAAGATTCCGATAAGTATAAGTTCAATACTTGCCAATCTACTGATAGGTATATAGGGCCCTCTTCGTGATTATCAAGAGTTTTTGGAATGGGGAACACAGATGGGTATTTTGTAGTTCTATTACATTAGTTTACAAAATAAAACGAAAGTCATGAACTTCTGTCAACGACCAACATTTTTGAAGCATAATTCAGCGCTGATTTCGAAACCGTGCTTCAAAAAATTTAAAGTAGAATAGTTTTTTTTTAGTTTTATCTCAATGTCGAGTTTTACAACTTTTTAAAATATAAAAATTCTAATATCTTGCGTTTTGTTCAACCAATTTTAAATCTTTTTGCATAAATTAAAAGCTGAATATAATACCATTCGATCATCTGAATGCAGGTTTTGCGTCAGATTGATGAAATTCAAGATATTGGCGAGTTTTAGGGCCAATCTCCTTTAACATTTCTTCAGGAATTTCTTCAAAAAATTCTCAAGAAATCCTTCAGGAATTCCTTTGAAATTTTTTTGTAGGATTTTTTCAATTAGTCGTTTAGAAATACCCCTTCGGAATTGTTAATAAAGTCATTCAAGAAATCCTTCAGTTGGGCCTTAAGGAATTTCTTCAAGATTGATTTTATAGATTTCTTTAAGTAGGAATCTTGCAGGAGTTTCTCATGGAAATATCTATGGTGATTTTTTGAGATCATGCTTGGAGCCATACCTGAATGGATCTTGGGAGTTTTTCTAAAGAAATTTAAATGAATTTCCGAAGAAATCCTTGTAAAAATGTCTGTAGGAATTTTTGTATAAATTGCTAAAGAAATCCTTGAATAATCGCCTAGATGAATTCTAAGATGTGTTACGGAAGAATCATTGGGTTGATTTTGGAGGCATATTTGATGATGATCTTGAAAGATTACTACAGTACTATGAAGTAGTTCTAGAAGTACTAGGAGTACTATGAGTATTTACTTAAAGGATTCCTGAAGAAATTTTGCAAGCAAAGGGATTTTTGGAAGAACTACTTATGAAACGCCTAGATAACTATTCTAAGAAATCAATGTCGGAAACCTCAAAGAATTCCAAATTCTTTGGTGCAAATAAAAAAAAATCTTCAAAACAATTCCTATATATTTCCTTGGAGGAATTTCTGTAAGACCCCTTGAGGAAGATGATGATTAACCTGAGCTTGTTAGGGGAATATCTGTAAGTAAAAAGAAAATCGCGTTAAGTACTGTTCCTTTGAATTCCACTAAGAATTTGCATCCTTTGACAGATACGTATTTCGACCTCAACTGTAAGGTCGTCTTCAGTGTCTTGTACTTCACAGTTGAGGTCGAAATACGTATCTGTCAAAGGATACAAATTCTTAGTGGAATTCAAAGGAACAGTACTTAAAGCGATTTTCTTTTTACTTCCCTTGAGGAAGTTTGTGCAGGAATTCTTTGGGGATGAATGTGTTCATCCTTTGAGAAATCCATGAACGAATCTTTATACGTAACTTGAAAAAAATCCTTGGAGAAAAGATTGAATCTTTACTGAAATTTCTTAAAAGATTCTTGAAAGAATTGTGAAAGAGGACTTGAAAACATTGCCTAAGAAATCTTTGGATGATTTCCTACAGCAATTGTTAGAGGAATTTCTGAGGAAATCCCTGCAGGTAAGACTTAATAAATCTTGAATAATTTTTTAAGAAATCCTTGAGAGGACTTCAAGAAAAATCGTATAGGGCAGTGCAAAAAGAACACTTGAAGAAATTTCTAAAAAATCATGAAGGAATTCCTAAAGTATTCCTCTGAAAAAATGTTGAAGAGAACATGTGGAGTAGCTCCAAAGGAATCGTTTGTGGAAATCTTTAAGAAACTCTTTATGCAGTTCTTAAAATAGTACATAATACTAAAGAAATTCCTTCAGCATTGAAGGAGAAGTTTCCTAAGGAATCTCTGTAGCAACTTTCGAAGGAAATCTTGGAAGAATTTGTAAAGAAGTCCTTAAAGTATTTCCCAGATGAATCGTCAAAGATATCCCAGAAAGAGTTCTTGGAACTCCGGACATGGAAAAAAATGCTTGATGAAATCGTTAGAAACATTTCTTAGAAGTTTCGTGAAGTTGTGCCCGGAACTGGTGTTATCGCTAAAGAAAACTTTGAAGGTATCAATATGAAAAAATCTGATAAAAATCACGGAAGAATTCCTAAAGGATTCATTGAGGAATTCCAGTAGAATTTCTTGGAGGAAATCCTATGAGAACTTTTACATCATTTACAATAATTTCTGAAGTATTCGGATTTTTTTTTGTATCTTTTTCAGTAATTAATTCGGAAACCCTTGTACAAATTCGTTAAGGAATATCTTTTAACATTAATTTGGAAATCCATTCGGCAATTGCTCTGAAAATTTTCTTTGGCGATACTTTTGATTAATTGTTAGGCAATTCGTTTGGAAACTTCTTCAACTAATTATCGGTAATACTACAAAATTGGCTTCTGATTTTTATTTTCACGGAAATTTCGTTGGGCATTCCGTCTGCAACTTTTCACTGCTTTTTTTTTGACAATTCGTTTGAGAAAACCTCTGGTAATTGCTTTCGAAATAACTTCAACATCTTTGTTAAAACTTCTATGCCAATGATTGGGTAATTTTTTTGGCATTTTTCTGGTAATTCATTCGGCAAATTTTCTGTGAGATACCTGAAAAAAAATTGAATATTTTTTGGTGGAGTATTTTTGGCAAATTCTTGGGAAATGCTTTGATTGGATTTGATCCAAAAATTCCCATAAAATTATTCTTGGGGTTTTCTTTGCAAATGTTTTTGAAAACTATTTCGGCACTTCCTTCGAAATCTGGTTCGAAAACTCTTTTGGATTTCATTCGTCAATAATATTCGAAGTTGAATTAGGTTATTATTTAAGAAAATATCTTTGACATAACTTATTGAAATTCTTTGAGCAATTGCTTTAGAAATTAATCACGGGATTTTAGCAATTTCTTCGAAAGTTTCACAAGCAGTCCGTTTGCCAATTTCTTTTGTAATTCTTTCAATAATTCAATAGTCGAAATTCATTCGACAGGTACTTCGGAAATTAATTGGCCAATTCGTTTGTAAATTTTAGTGACAACTTTTAAAAGCTTCTATGGTAATTTCTCTGCAAACCACTTCTGATAATTATTCATGGAATTCCATTTGTTATTACTTTTAAAGTTCTATGAGATACACTTTTGCAAATAAAATAAAACAAGGATTTACAACGGAACGACCGAGAAAATCTCAAGAGAATTACCAAAAGAATTTCCAAAAAATAAATTGATTACCAGAAGAGATCACAAACAATTTCCTAAAATTGTATGAAGAAATTCCAATAGAATTTCTTGGGGGAATTTCCGTGAAAATTAAAAGAATTCTTATATTTTTATATTTTTTAATTTAAGTTTCTAAAGTATTCATTGGAGGAATTAATGAATCCTTGAATAGACTTATTGGAGGAATTTCTAAAAAAAAATCTAGCAAAATCACTCAATGCATCCTCTGGAGGAACTCCTATGGAATTTCTTGGTCGAATTTGTGTAAGAATCTCCGGAAAACTCTTGCAGGAGTAATTAAATTAATACATAAAGAAATCCTTGCATGAAAGGATCCCAAAAGGTTTCTTGTACAAAATTATTTATAAAATACCTGGGAAAATCAGTTTAAAAATGAATGAATGAAATCAAATGAAGAAATTCTGAGAGATTACTTGAATAAAATCTGTTCGAATCTTCACAGAAACCGCAAGAGAATTTATTGGATAAACTACTAAAGAAATCTCTGTAAAAATTCCTGAACGAAGTTTGGGAGCAATTTCTAAAGGCTTCTTTGAAGAAATTCCTTTAGAATTTTGAGTAACCTCAGAAGAAATCCTAAATCTATTCCTGGAAAAATGCCAAAAGTAATCTTTGGTAGAAGCTTTGGAGATGTTATTAAAAAAAAAATAAGCAAGGAAAATCTGACAGAATCTTGTGATAATTTCCAACAGATTTTTTTGAATAAATATTGAAGAAGTCCTTGAAAAAATACCCGTATGAATTCTTGAATCGATTCCTGAAAAATTCCCGATGGATATCCTCTATGAATTCCTAGCCTTGCTTTAATCACATAAATGATGCCTCTAGACATTCTTAAAGTATTCCTGTAGAAAGTAGAAAAATAGTCTTAGCAGGAATCCTTGGAGAAACTTCTGGAGAAGTTGCTTGTTTTGATAAGATAGGGTATCTGTTACTTTACCATTTAAGCATATACGCTCCAATTTTCATCCCCTCAAAACAAAGGAATGAAGGGCTTTTATTCTGTTTCTTTTTTTTTTTGAATATTTGTTAGAAGTGAGCACGGATTACATAAGAAATAACGTAATAATTCTGGAGGAATCAATCCTAAATTCTGGAGAAATTCTTGACCGAGATGCGTGATGGAAACTTAGAATGATTTTTCGAAAGGTTATTTGGAAGAATTTTGAAGGAGTCTTATCAAAAATCGGCATTGCATTGTTTTGAAAAGTTCCCAGAGGAATACTAGCACAAATTCCTGAAGGAACTCTTGAAAAAAAAACTCCTAGAGTTGATGAATATTGAAAATTTGTTACAGGAAGTCCAGAAGGATTTCTCGAAAGAATTCCTACAGAACTCCTACAGAAGTCCATCTAAAAATTTAATTTGGGAATTTCTTGGAGAAATTCTAGGATGAATCTCTTAGTAAAACCTTAGAGAAACTTCTTGAAGAATCCTTGCAGATTTTCTTGTAGCTTTGGTTGGATTTCTGAAGTTATCCTAGGAAATAATTCTTAAGAAATCTTAAAAAAGACGCATAGAGAAGTTATGAATGTTGAGGAAATTCCAAGTTTAATTATTGGAGAAATATCTGAAAGAGTTATTTGACGGAATATTTGAGAAATACTTGAAGAATCTATGGAGAAATACTTGACTTTCGTGGAAAATCACCAATGGAATATTTAGAAGATTCCCTGAAAGAAAGAGAAGAATGTTTAAAGTATTTCTAGAAGGGCTTCTCTTCCTCCGACGGAATCCCGATGTAATATCTTGGAAGAATATCTGGTTCTGAATGAATCATTGGTAATGTTTTTGTAGTATTTTTTTCTGGATTTTTTCAAGAATTATTTAGAAGATCTTCTAGATGAATCCTCAGAGATATAATTGATAGATTCCTGAACTAATATTTCGAGAAATACTTGATGAAGCCTTTTGCAAGAATCTTTTGAATTACTCTGTAGTACTTTTTAAAATATTCCTGAATGACTGAGGTGAACCAGCCAAGGGCTGAAAGGTTATAAAAGCTTATAAAGCTTATAATAATAATAATAACATTCCTGAAGGAGTGCTTTTAGAGGAATACTGAATAACAACCTTGCATTTACAACTTGAAAGATTCTAAAGCAATCTTTGAAAGGGTTTATAAAGGATTATTTGGTGCAATTCCTAAATAAATTGTTAAAAACATTTTCGGCATAATTCCAATAAAAAAAATATTGCACTCCCGAAAAAAATCATAAAGGAATACATAAAATAAGATAAGATAGATAACCTTATGTTGGTCACCACTGCCAGCTATAGTGATGCTGAGTACAAAAAGCGAGATTTTTTCAACGTTTTGTACAAAATACAACAGTGCAATCATTCGACAGTTAAATGTATTGACCAATCCAAATTCCTGCGTGGTAGTGGTTTGTGTTCAGATTTCCCGTGTTAATCTATCTGTAAGAACTTTGTAAACATCTTTTGTTCTCACGTATATGGATAGGCTTGCATTAGGTTTCGTGAGACATTTTTTGGACAACTCAATAGATTTATCATTGTAAAATATGTACATATTATGTAATTTTCATAAGGGCCTACCAATTTGTTTCCGCCCCGGGCCCCCAAATTCCTAGCTACGCCACTGGAATCTGGCGTAGTGAAAATTGAACGGCGATGAAGAACAATTCGGCTAGCTGCTGCTTTGGTGTGGTTAACTTCGTCGTACGCATAACGAGAAAAATTGTAATGTCGTAAGTGGAGTGAAGTTGAAACGTGAAATTTCGTGTAATTATTCGATTTCAAGTGTTATAGGGGGTGGTTATTGATAGTTTACATCTTTTTGCTTCCATCTGATGAGCTATTGGCAAAGGTAAATTGGAATATTTGTAATTCACAGCGCAACATTTTTTGTCTGTCTTTTTTGACTGCCAGCAATTAAGCATGGAAACATTTTTTAACCAATCAAAGGATAAATTGGTCAATTGCCATCTAAATTAATGACTCATGCAAAATATTTCGTTTTAGCAAATCAAATTTGAAACATTTAAGCTTTTTACATCAGTATGTAAACTTGCATGCAACTTTTGAAGGATGACTTGTATGGGAAATATCGTACCTAAAGGTGCCATTAGACTGTTTGCTGTGATGATGACAAATATTTGGCCAAACAAGCCCAACAAAAGACCAACACAACGTGAATCATGACAACCTTTGATAAATGTCGGACTACAATGACAAATATATTTGTACGTATAATGGGGTCTTAAGATAAATCGCTTAAAACTAGCAAATTCGATGTAATAAAATGAAATATTTTGCATGAGTCGTTGATTTAGATGTTAATTGATCAATTTAAATATTTCCATGCTTAATTGGCTTTCAAGGGCAAAACAAAACATACTGTTACCCATCTTTGTTTCGGTAGTGCAACTACCGAATTGATGATCTTTACCTTTTTTATATACCTATCAACATAATCTGTTGGGGGAATTATTTTATTTTTCCTACTTGCAACCCACATCCGACAATTCTTTTAAGTGGGAATGGTAGAACTTTCAATTCCCTCGGTCACACGTACATTAGTTTTGTATTTTGTTCCACCATTTCCGTGAAAAATGAGATCCGGCTTGTGCAAGTGAGGAGTTGAGGTTAGAATTGTAGGATATTCTAGGTTAGATTTGCTATCCACTTCGCCTGAACGATTTTCAGACCCAGAAATATCGTACTTCTAATTAGTTTTCACTGCCGTAAAAAATACTTTTATGCTCAGAATAAACAGTTATACCTTCGGATCACACTTATTTACTCGTAAATCTCAATCTGACTGTAAAAATAATGAATTTCTTTCCAATGTTTTGAAACCCCGAACGAATTTGACATTGCTTTCGGGAAGCTTCATCACGACGACGACAACACTCCCAAGCGGTCGAATCGTCGTTTTGGGGGGAATGGCTTGCAGTCAAAAAAGCCCAAAATCGCATATTTTGCCCTATAAATTGAGGTATAGTTCTAAATTCTGACGTGCTTCAGCAAAACTGAGCACGGATTTGGATTCAGCGTCCCAAAATCTGTCAGAGACATACAAGTTTGCTCTTGAGACAGACCAAAAGCTAATTTTTGTTATGCTGCGTTATCGGCTATTTTCCGTCTGTTCTTCTTCTCCTTCTTCTTTTTTATGGCTCGACGTCCCAACTGGGACTTGGCCTGCCTCACTTTAACTTAGTATTCTTTGAGCACTTCCACAATTATTGATTGAAGGGTTTTCTTTGCCTGCCATTGCATGAATCTGTATATTGTGAGGCAAGTACAATGATACACTATACCAAGGGAGCCGAGAAAATTTTCCCGACCGGAACGGGAATCGAACCCACCGTCTCCGGATTGGCGATCCATAGCCTTAACCACTAGGCTAACCCCGTCTGATAAGACGGGAATTAACGCATATGACGAAGTAGATTTCTACCCTATTTATTTCGACCACGATTCCGAAATCTTCACATAATTATGCAATGCATAAATAATGTACTAAGATCGTTGATACAATTGCATCACTTTAGTTTTATTTTATAAATAAATGTTATCAAAGAAATCGTTCCTCATACATATCGCATACCCCTAGCGCGATCACCGCCTGCACCACCGAATCCACGCTGTTACATTTCAATTGCCACTGGTTGAATACCTATTTATCGAACGCGCTGGACTTTTTCTCCGCCACACTTTTGATGGCCGCGCACCGTCAACAACAGAACAGAAACAGAAACACCAGTAGCCCCAGCAGCCCAGCAGTAGCACAGCGCAGACACGATAAACACACAAACCCACACGCCTGCTTTGCTTTTCACACACTTTGGTTGCGTGCAGCCGGCCGCGCGCGCGCGCCACCCTCGCTCTTCACGCGAACTTCACTGTTGACCGGATCGGCGTCGGACCAAGTTAGCTCCGTGCTCTGTGCTAACTGGAACCACTTTTCTGTTATGATGGCGCGGGGATCATTCGCACTCGATTAGCATAATTACATCGCTCTCGTCGCCGTCGTCGTCGTCGTCGTCGATACAGTCGTCTTGTTTATTCTGATGGTTTTGGACTGCATCCGATGCCTCCTCCTAGAATGGAAACGAGAAAAATATAGATTGGTATAAATTGCACTGAGTTAAGCGTGGTAATAATGATCTGGAAATTTGTTACGGCACTCTAATAGAGTTCATGGAGATGCGAGTTTGGGGGTCCGAGCCGAGCAACAGCGCAGTGTGGTGGAATGGTTCGTCTTGCGACTCGTAGGTCATGTTTAATTATTATGAGATTTTGTTTCTTGACCCTAATGAGATTTTTATGAAGCGCTCAGCATCAGTCTGAATGCGTGTGAGTGAAGTTTGCTTTAAACCTTACAGGGATTACTAAGGCATTCCACATTGCCCTTAAGAGTATAAGAATCTGGCTTGGGTAGGTATTAAAGCCTGTATCCGCAATAATCGGGACACAGAAGTGCGGCTGTAACTCTGCAATTACTTAGTAAAATTGTTTTAAAAAATTACTGAAAACTCTTTGGTGTATGTTTATTATTTGTGAAATTTTTTATAAAAATCGGTGCAGTACTTTTAACTGTAGCTCAAAAACAAGAATAGGTGCATTCAAGAATTTTGTACAATCATGACCAATTTTCATCTGCATGACAGATGGTTCTTTTGAGCTACAGTCCGAAGTACAGGAAGGATTTTGATAAAATTTGGTGGGCAGTTATGATACTTATAAAGACACTTTCTTGCAAAATTTCATCAACTTTGATCCACTGGTTTGAAAGCAACCGGTGTTGATAGGGATGAGAGTTGGGGATTTTTTTTCGTGTTTTTCATATGCGATGTTTGCATATTCATAACTTCTAAATGTATCTGTCAATTTTCATTAAATTTTCATAATAGGTAGCATATTAAGTATATTTTATGCCAGCAAAAATTCACGATTATTGGAAAAGTACTTTCAACAGTACAATCTAAACAATAAGGGGTGCTCACTAATTGCTTTATAAGGGGTCAAAATCACGGTTAGTCCCAATACATGTTTCGGCTATAAAATTGTTGATAGTTGATAGATTTTTTTGAAATTTTGCCTACGCAAGAAACGTATGTTAGAAAGTTTGTGTTCAAAATTTTAGCTATTTCCTTCGCCAAATTGAAAAGTTACAGCACTGAAAAGCTAAACTAGGTTCTGTACAAAATTTCATTGCACACGTTCCACTGTTTCATTGCTACAACAAAAAGTATTACACCGATCCAAATGAAATTTTGCAGGTGAAATGTACACATCTGAAGATGTTCGCAGGAAAAATTTGAGCAATTTTAGTATATCCATTCCAGAGTTACAGCCGTATTTCTGTGTCCCGATTATTGCGGATACAGGCTTTATCTTGAAAACAAAACACTTTTTTCTTTCACCATTGAAAAACTTGAATTCTTCCTTCGGAAGGGAAATGAAGGCGTTCATCTCGAGATGAACTAGCCCCAGGCAAAAATCTCGTTAATACAACTAAAAATAAAATATTCTACGATTTGCTTTGGATTATATTCATCATGCCCTAATGAAACGTTATAAGAAGACAATTTTGGGCTATCTTCTTCATGGGCTAAGTTAGTGGTGATTGGTATAATAGTGATACAAAATAAATGAAAAAAATCAGAAGTTTATTCGTTATCCGTTTTTGTTCATTACTATGTTAACAAGTACAATTTTTTGAAGAATTTTAGAAATAAGTTGGTTGTTTTGATAATTTTACGGTGATTATGCTAACCGGTACAAAGGACAATCATAGGACTCCAAGTGACTCGCAGCTAAAACTATGTTGGGCCAAAATAATCTACACAAAATTGGCTACCACATAAGGGAAATGTTAATCACAGGAAAATATTAAAATCCTTATAATTTGAGCGTTTCAGAAATATTTGGTAAAAAAAATCGTGGTTTTCAGATATTTTAACTTCTGCCAAATATATGCTATTAACTACGATTAAATTAATTCCCTCTAAACTTTGTTTGTGGCACCCATAACAATGATTCACTGAGATTGATGACTTTTATTTATTTTATACTTCTCAACTATGTGCATTTTTGGTAAAAAAAAAACCGAAAATCGTTTATTTACATAAAATCGATGCGTGCAACCTCTACATGTTTTAAGATTAAGTGTTCGTGAATGAAACTTTTGAAGGTTTCATTAGACATGACTAATATTTATTTGGCCAAGCAAGCCCAAAAAATGACCAACACAATGTGAATCATAGCAACCTTGAATGAATGTCGGGCTAAAATGGCAAATATTTGTCATAAGGCTGATACAAATTTAATTTTGACTTTTTATCTCTTTCCTCCCTTCGAAAATTTTAGGCTGGATTTTGCATTTTGACTCACATTTTTGAGGGAGTAGATAAAAAAATATTTATTAAAATATCGGGGTTGCTATAATTTTTTAACAAATTCGATGAATTTTCAATATATAAAAATGAGTTTGAAGTCCCTTTGAGGCAACAAAACTCATGGACGGCTGAACCAATCAGGATGACTCCTGCATGGTTTGATGCGTATTCATGGTGGCTGTGTTTATAAGTAAAAAAAGTTACGATACGGATCTAAAAAAGAGATAAAATTGATAAAGTACTGATTTTGCATGGCCTGCGAAGAAAATCAACACGATCGAAATGAAACCAATCTAGAGTGCCGTACTGCAATGTCCTTAACAATTGTCAAACCACCAAACTTGGCAAGGCGAGGTTTGCCGGGACAGCTAGTTTTCAATATTTTAAAGATTAAATGCTTTATTATTTTTATGCCCCCCTCGACCAGCCATCATAGAGTGGTGGGACAGAAATTGTAATCTATATTTGTAACGGCCTAATGACAAACTGTTATGCAAACAGTCTAACTCTCATCTAACTCGTGTTCAACTAACTGTAACTTTTTGAAAAGTGCATCAAATATTCTCAAATTAAGGCTGTAGGTTGATCAACTAGTTGTGTATCCGTGGTCAAAATTTGGAAAATATTGGGCTATTCTGTACAAAGTTATAAAGATTCTAGAAAAAGGTAGAATTATCCGATAGCCAACTTTGAGCTGTTATATCTCCGGATTCAAAGAACCGAATGCAATGAAATTTTGGCCATTCATGACTTGTATAACGAGCTCTGAAAAACCTTTGACTTAACTTGAAATTATTAACAAGAGAAAAAGTTGCAGAGATTTCATTTATATTATGATTTTTGAGTAAATTGGTCTATTTCTAATATTCATCCCATTACTTTTTCAATTTATTGCCGGCTATGTTGTTACTTTCCTTCAAAACACATTTATATTTAAGTCAATTAGAGGGAATTGAAATGAACCAAGAAATGAACTATAATTAGCATCTTGAATTTTGGAAAGATGTTGAAATTTGGGATAATTTGGTGATTTATTAGAAAAATAATCATATCATTCATAATTTTCTTCCGTGTTACAAATTTAAAGTTAATTTAAAGGTTTTCTATAGCTCGGTATATAAGTCATAAATAGTCAAAATTTCATTGCATTCAGTTAATTGAATCCGGAGATACAACAGCTCAAAGTTGGCTATCAAATAATTCTACCTTTTTCTAGAATCTTTATACCTTCATACAGAATAGCCCGATCTTTTCCAAATTTTGACCACTGATACACAACTAGTTGATGAACCTACAGCGAGAATATTTGATGCACTTTTCGAAAAGTTACAACTAGTTGAACATGTTTTGAAAAGTGAAAAATTTGCCTGTCCCGATCATTTTGTCTATCCCCTATATTATTCTAGGGGTGAGTAATTTAACTTTTCGACACTTTTTTATGAGGGACACCCTAAGCCACACCAGTAATAGATCATTCTTCTTGTATATAGAGTAGAGTGTTAATTGTTTATTATAAATATAAGAGTATTATTATTATTTTTAGCTCTTTATGGGGAAATTACGGGGAGTTAATGGGACGGTGGTGTGGGGGAAGGGACTACATAATATAATATTCTTAACAGAGTTTACGTTATGCTATACGTAATTTAGCTGCGGCTGTCGAATGGTATGCAAGTTCCGTTTCAAGTCCAAGGTCGTAGCATGAGTCGTCATAATCGTGGGGTGTGGTAAATAAGTAAGTATTCTTTCACAAGTCCAGGGTCTTGGCAGGGGTCAAATAAAGGTGAAAAGTCCAGCTTCATTCAAAAAGTTTATCAGCTGACGTTCCTTTACCGCGTCATTTTGGAGGGTGCTGTCGATTCCGGTAATCTCATGGGTCGTTCTTAGGTGCTCCAGGGTGGGACAGTTGATAAGAAAATGCTCGACGGTATTTTGTATTCCGCATGTCTCACACTGACGCCCCCTGCGCTGCTTATGTCGTGTGACAACCGTGTGTGTCTCGTGCGCAAAGAGGAGAGGACAACTTGCGAACAAGTTCGTCTTGCCACAAAGTGGTGTTTTTTTTTGTTATCTTTTGGAGGAAGAACTCTTTGTTCCAGTGCCATGCTGCGGACTAGGCAATCCACAGTCGCTCTTTCGACCAGGACTTAATATCATCGCGGGGGACCTTTCTTGTTAGGGCAGGCCGATGCCGGCGAGTGTGTCAGCTCGCTCATTGCCGAGGATTCCACAGTGACCAGTGACCCACATGAATGTGGTTCTGGTAGAAAATCGTCCTAAGCAGCCTGGGTGTTTTGTATGTACTGGTGTCGATTGGTTGAATTTGCAATTGCAGATAGGGCGCTGTCCAAGTCACTGACTACCAGTACAGGGTCATCGCAGGGCGTCGTGGCGGCTACAAATATGGCCGCAGCTTCAGCCGAAAAAACGGAGCCCTGGATAAGGAGGCTGTGGGACATTTCCAAAGTGCGGCTATGAATTCCGAGGCCGATCCGTCCCGTTAACTTGGAGCCGTCGGTTTATCGGACCTCGTGCATGTTGAATTTTTTGCTTATTACCTCTCTGAATACGGTCTGTACCTCGGTGTGATTGCACTGCTTCCGAAAATTGCTCTTGATGTTCATGGCTATATGGGGCCTTTTAGCCGACCAGCTTCTTGGTCTGATCCGGTGGAGCCCGGTCACCGGACATTGGCGTAGCTAGGGGGGGTTCCAGGGGTGCCTGGCACCCCCTAGAATAAATTTGGCACCCCCTAGAATTTTTCCGTAGCAGTCACTCAAAATTGAAAACTTCATACGATTATTCCAATATACATTGATTGGGTATTTGAACAAAAGTTAAGCTACATCCGGAATTACTTCATTGTCTGTTCTACGTTTGGTGAGAACAATAAATAGACTTATATTCTGTAAACTTAGCACCAAAGTGGTGCCAATTTTACTTTACCTAGGGTTTGGGTACTAGTAGTGGACCCCCTAAGCCATCGAAATTTACTTCTGCGGCGTTTTAGCTATGTTAAGGCAGTGGATTGCTCCAAAGTCAATTTTTTCAACAAGTTTCACGTCCCCTCTTTATGTTAAGACCGTCAAACATATAACATTAATAAATTATTCCAGTGAAATACGCATTTGAAAATACGCATCGATGTTGCCTATAATGGACACCACCGGGGTCCATTATAGGATTATTTACAAATATCTTAGCGCCTATAGTGGACCCCCCATTTGATTTCCATGTTAGCTGTCACGCCGCCGATGGTGCCTATAGTGGACCCTCCCTGAGTGTGCGTATAGTGGACCCTTTTGAGTGTTTACATTCAATAAATAGTTAAAATAACCGATTGTTGTGGCCACTGGGTTATTTGTTTGCCAGGAACTGCTGTGTAGCAATGTAATTGATGTTCCCCCGGTGGAATTTGCCTGGAAATAGTTGATTTGGACATTTATATTTGAGTTTTTCTGAAGGGGGTCCACTATAGGCGCAGGGTCCACTACTAGCACACAACCCCTATATAGGATTATCTTGAGACACCATATAAATTGAGTGTCCGTTTTTCGGTTCTGGCAGTAGACTGGGAGATCAATTTTTAACAACTTAAGTACTGAGCAATTCCTTCTAATATCAAAAAAGTGTGTAGTGATGAAACCGATAAGAGGTGAGCACCACAGAGCCGGATTTGCAATTCCGCCAAATGCCATTTTCTAAATATCGTCCGGGGCCTAAATTGCTGAGCTGGTAAATGTACAGCTATTGCTGGCCCTGCTGGAGGTATTTAGGATAAACTCGCGGTAGATCCAGAACTTTTTTTTTTATTTTTATTTCTGTGTATTTTAACTTATGCTAATTCTACACTAGATCCAAAACTATTTTTTGTGACATCTCAGGGCACATTCTCCATTTGTGTCGGCCATTTGCTTAAAAGTCGCTTTGTTTTCATTAGAAAGCAATTTTTCAACATATTTAAAGAAAATAGACACTTTCCCAAACCAAATTTCAAGATGCTCTCCTTCCAGCTAGCTAATTATAAATACCCAAGGTTGCGTTGCAAGTCTTTCTTCAAATACAATTAACTAAAATTAATTTATGCAATTCAGTATCATAATTTACATTTTATATAACTCATTTTGGTATCATAATGGCCAATTTTTCCGAACTGGCTCATTATGCAACTGAAATGAGTTGCATAATGAAAAATAGTTGTATAATGTTCATAATGCAACTCATTTGAGTTGCATTATGAACATTTTGCAACTCAAATGGGTTGCATTATGAAAAAAATCATTGCATAAAATTTTGTATGGAACTCGTTGCAAAACTCGATTTTTTCAGCACGAGTCGTAAATTTATCCAACGAGGCTTGCCGATAACTATTATCGATACGGTTATTTATATATATATAATACTAGCTGTCCCGGCAAACTTTGTTTTGCCGTCTTTCGGTGGTTTGACAACTGTTGAGCTTAAAATAGCACCGCACTCTAGATTGATTCATATCGCGCGTGTTCATTTTCTTTCACAGCTCATGGAAAACCAGTTCTTTATCAATTTTGCTACTTTTCTAGTTGATTTTCGTTACTTTTTGTACATATAAACACAGCCACCACGAATACGAACCGAACCGTGCAAGAGTCATGCTGATAGGTTCATCCGTTCTTGAGTTTTGTTGCCTCAAAGGGACTTTAAACTCATTTTTATATATATAGATTTAAAACCATTAAATTTTCCCAGCCCTCTAGATAAATGTGGAATTCTTACAATATAGATTTGATCACAAATGTTTTTTTGGGGACTGAAAAAAATTAGAGCATGTCCACAAAAACACATTTTTTTAATATTTACAAAGTTATATGGCATGAATACGCATTTTTGTATTTATAGAGCAGAATTGTTGCACGAAAACATCTGGAGATGTTCAATTTAAATAGTATATAATTTTCACAAAATCACGTAAAACACAGAAAATGTGTATTTTTGGTTCGAACTTAACATTTATCGTGAAAACTCATTTATTTTACAACTAGAAAACAATCGTGTGTACCTACCTACATATGAACATTTTTCAAGAATAATTGTACAAAAAAATACAATATACATTGTATTACATACAATGCAGCAATTTTGTATTTTCGGTCCCAACTCAATACTCTTTGAAACAATATCGTTGTACGTAAAACTAAGAAATAGTAATTTCCTGTATTACAAGTAATTTTATGCAGATGTTGTTGTTTAAAAATCTTTATCAAATGACTTGTAATAAAAAATATTATTTGTTGACTTGATGTTATTATTGTTTTAATCGCCGCGGTTTGATGTGTGGTGCATCGATTGGTTTTCGGCGAGAAATAATTAAAAATTTACTTGCCAGACTGTCCGGACGTTTCGATCGATTTTACTGGCCGTCGATCATCTTCTGTGGACTCTAAAATATATTAAACATTTAAAATACACTCAAAACCAACTAATTAAATAACTTACAATCTTCCTACCGTCTCTTCGCTATTAGACGGCCATAACTATACAAACATTGAAACACATTCAAATTACATACATCCTATCATTACATACATACCAAGCGTCATTGGTAGTCGTTTTAAATTTCGTTATAATAGAGTCGTACGCTGTCTTAAAGTTTACAGAGTTACAAACGTGCACAACATTTTCGCCACCTCTTATTTTAATGTAAAAAGTTTCTGTTATAAGCCTAGCGTAGCTATTTGTAACTTTGTCAAGTATTTTTGTCTTGTCAAAGTCGAAAACATGTCCCTCTTCTATGGAGTGTTGTGACAAACCAGTACCAGACATATTTTTTGTTTTAACATTATACTTATGTTGGTTAAGCCGTTCACACAGAAACTAACTTGTTTCACCAATGTACGACTTTTCACATGCACTATGGACTGTATCGGAAATTTACAAAAAAACGTTCACAATTGCCTAAAAAATAATCTGTTCGAAATAAACATAACTTTATTTTTGGAGATACTATAAAAATCTTTTTAATAAAGAATGGCAATTATGATTTTCAAAAAATTATCATTTAACTTGGACTTTTATCTCAAAGATTGCACATATGCTCTTAAAATTTTGGACACCTATTTAAAATTTGAAATGGCGGAAACTGTGGGAAAATATTCTATTTTTTCTCTTATTTTCGCGCAAATATATTCTTTTCTAGAATGCTCATAATATAGGAAAATTAATTTTATCAAGAAAAATTCCCCTAAACAATTCTTAAAATTCAAAAAAGGCCATTTTTCGAGGAACTCTTTTTTATGCGTCTTCAAAGAACGTTTACGCAAATAAAAATACATAAAGTTGAATATTTGCATTTTTTTTTCAATTGGGTACGTATTTAAATCTAGTTTTACCAAAGAACAGAATTTTATAACCTCTGAAGATATTTGAAACAGAGCGTCAAAGTTTGACCAAAAAGTAGGTGTTTTTTGGGATAGACCAGATTCTGAATATGACCAGATTCTGATTTTTTTTCGCTACAAATTATTGAAACGTTAAAAAAATGCAGTTTGTACAGATTGTTATTTTGTGTGGTATGCTCATAGAACCATATTTTCAATAATACTAAACATTTTCCAAATTTCTTCTAGCTGTTCTAAACTTAACTATATTGTGAAGATTTCATAGAAGAACCGGAATGAAAAGACCAACCGTGCTTCAAGATAGAGCATTTTGAACGTTTATAGTTAATTCCCGATACAGTCCTTACACGGAATTTCACATACCTACTACATTTATGTTTTTGTCCTTTGCTATTTTGTCTTTGGTTTTTGTGATATGTATGTAATGATAGGATGTATGTAATTTGAATGTGTTTCAATGTTTGTGAAGTTATGGCCGTCTAATAGCGAAGAGACGGTAGAAAGATTGTAAGTTATTTAATTAGTTGGTTTTGTGTGTTTTTTTTTAAATGTTCAATAAAATCGACCGAAACAACCGGACAGTCTGGCAAATAAGTTTAAATTATTTCTCGCTGAAAACCAATCGATGAACCACCAGCACATATTGTGTTACTTGAACTCATCATTCATCGCGAAAACTCAAATTAGTTTACTGCTTAAGAATATTCGAGGATCTGTAACAATATCTTTGCCGAAAGTAGAACTAGTGAATACCGTACTTTATTTTAAGTGTGTATGTTAAGAAATATTTTCCGGAAATTCTTTCAAAAATTCTTCGTTTTTGGAAATTTTCTGTGATTATTTCTTTTGATATTTGTTTGGCAATTTCATTGAGGATTCTTTCGCATGTTCATTTGTTGTTTTTTTTTGCGGTTGTTCCGTTGGGATTTGAACAGCAATTTCATTGGAAATATGTTCTGAAATATCAACGGCAATTTCTCTGAAATTCTTTCAGCAATTTCTTTTGCAGTTCCTTTGCAAATTTCTTCGGAAGTTTTCATGTGAATAATTTTGAAATAGTTTTTGATTTAGTTGTATTTATATTTATTGGTTCCGAAAAATGGCTAAAACAATTCCTCTGGCTATTTCATATATAATTTCTTCGGCGATCCTTTTGAGAATTACTTCGGTGTTCAGTATTTTTTTTGAGAATTCCTTGGGCAATTTGCATGGAAAACCCTTTAGTAGTTCCTTTCTAATCTTCATAAATTTCATAGCAGCTTTTTTGGATTTTTTTCTGACATTTTTTTTAGGAATTCATTTCACAATTTCTACGGAGATTTGTTCCGGCTATTCCTTTGTGAATTCTTTGGCCAGAAAATTCCCAGACATTTTTGTTTTTAGAAATTTAAAAACTCCTAAGTATTTACAGAAGAATTGTGACTTCCTCCAACAGAAAATCCGAAGAAATTTGATATTTGAACTTATTTATTTATTTATTTAATAGGTCCGAATAATTCTAATAACTCCCGGAAAAAAATCCGAGGAATTTGACGATGAAACTACAAAAATGCCAAATGGACTCATAAAGAAATTGCCAAAGAAGTTTTCAAAGTAATTAACGGTGAAATTTGTTAAAGGATGTGAAAAACAAATAACTGAAAAATTCTAAAATAAATTGCCGAAGGAGGTCCAAAGGAATTACCGAAGATTCCAAAATAATTACTGAGGGATTTCCAAAAGGAATCTACATTGACCAAACAAAATGTAAAATAACTTTCAAATAAATAGCCGATAATATTCGTACAGGCCGCACTCGATTACTTGGAGTCGAGTTTCAGAACTTCTTAAAACATATCTATGTATGTTTTGCAAACGGACTGTACTAAGCTGGAAATTTAACTGATTACTAATCAAAAATGGTTTTACGAAAGTCATTCTATTAACCAGATAGTGGAACTAACGTATTTTCGGCCGTTTTGTTCTCTTTGTCATGGAGGGGTTTTTGAAACCAATTGAACTCAAAGTTGGCCTCAAATCTTTCAATACCATTGATCACCCTATATGTTAGTGAAGCTTCAGAACGCAACTCAAGATAATCGAGTCCAGCCTGAACTATGTTACAATTAAGTAGTTCTCAAGAATCAAACTCACAATTGCTCTGTAAAAGGATTTCCATGTTCACGTGGTAGTGTTTAACTAATAAAACAAAAAGGCTGTCGCTTTTATATTGTGTTCGAAAATGCAAATCAAATATGTATCCAGATTTTGTAATTTTAAGTATTAAAAACTCAATTGTTCTGGAAAGCTATTCTTATATACAAATGTATAATCCGTGCAAAAAAAACCTAGAGATTGACAGGATGAATATTAAATTTGAATCAAAAATGCAAATCTCTTGTATTACACGCAATTTTGTGGATATGTTGTAGTTTCCAAGATTTACACTTCTCATAATTGTCCTGAAAATGTATTTTTTGGACGCCTTTATTGTTTTTAATCAAAGCATTAAGTTTTCAAACATCAGTTTTAAACAAGCAGGAAGCCACTAAAACTGGCACCTCCTAGGCACCCCCTAGGAAAAAATCCTAGATACGCCAATGTCACCGGAGGAAGCTGGATGTTGGCCACAGCGGTAAGGGCAGAGTTTGCATTCTCTTCGAGGAAGCAAGTCTGCCCGTCTTCCTGGGTCCTTTCAAGAAAACTGACGGTGCGGTTTCCAAGGGTCAGAGCGGCTTTATACTGGAAAGGTAACACGCCAGCTTCTGCACAAGCTGATTCTGCCGGAGTGGATCCAGAGATCGTTTGGATGGAATTGTTATAGATCGGCGCGAGTACACTGAGCGAAACAAGAATAGCACCACCGAGTTTTTCGACAATATTTTTGAAACTTCCATATCAGTTGTGCTATTTTCAGTCAGGAATGATAGTATAAAGCGCTTCGTAACTTTTCAGTTCACTACATTCAAATTATTATGCACCATTTATATTTCAGCCGAAAAATTCATGAAAACAGAGCGAAATAGAAATAGCACCACCATGAGACGGAAGCATCCTGTGCAAATTTTGACAGGTGTTTGTTTTGGTTTTGCGTCAGTTGCAGTCAGTTCCTATCGGGTGTGAAGTTGTGGTTCAAATATAGTCGAAACAAACCTTTGTTTTTCGGTAGTCTAGCAGCAATGGGTCGTGCGCAACATCTTACTTCCGAAGAAAGAGTAAAAATTAAAACTTACCATGATGCAGACCTCTCTTCTAGAGAAATCGGTCGAAGAATCATGCGATCACATTCCGTAGTCGTGCGGTTCCTGAAAAACCCCGAAAATGGCCGGCGCACAGACAAACGTGGGACGAAAAGCAAGCTCACGGAGAGGGATAAGCGACGGATTTATGGAGAAGCAGTGAACCAGAAAAGAACAGCATCACAAATTCGAGCAGAATTACAACTTCCGGTGACAACAAGACGTGTGCAGCAAATCCTGTCGAGCAACGAAAACTTTAAGTGGCACAAAAGGCTCGGCAAGCCCAACTTGACAAAGCAGCATAAGCTGCATCGATTTCATTTCGCTGAAAAGTATATTTCCTGGACGGACGAATGGAAAAATGTGATCTTTTCGGACGAAAAAAAGTTCAACCTTGATGGTCCAGATGGTTGGCAATGCTACTGGCACGATCTCCGGAAAGATCCGGATGTTAAAATGAGCCGGAACTTTGGTGGTGGTACTCTGATGGTTTGGGGAGCTTTCTCATTCCGGGGAAAGCTTCCATTGGCGTGGATCTCAACAAAAATGAAGTCGGAGGATTACATTGAAATGCTGGAAATAAGCCTAATTGAGCACGGCGAGGTATTGATGGGCCCAGACTTCGTTTTCCAACAGGATAATGCCGCGATTCACAACTCTAAGATGACTAAAGCGTGGTTTTCTGATAAAAACATAGAAGTTCTCGAGTGGCCGTCATGTTCTCCGGATCTGAATCCCATAGAAAACCTTTGGTCTATTCTTAACATGCTGAAACGTCGTATTCGTGAATGCTGGGAGCAGATCGAGCAGAGTACGCTGGAAAAGTTGATTTTGTCTATGAAATCACGGCTCATTGAAGTCATTCGAAACAATGGCTCGTACACTCACTACTAAGTTACTAAAACTTTGATTGAATTTGTTTTTTGTTGGAATATAAATAAACGTTGATCAAAAGCTAAAGTGGTGCTATTTTTATTTCGCTCATTTTTTCATGAATTGTTCGGCTTAAACGAAAATGGTCCACAATATTTAGAACCTTATTAACAGGAAAGCTGTAAAACAGATTGAAATAACTTCCTACACTGCAAAAAATTGAATTGGTTTGGATATTCTAAAATTGCTGTGGAAAAACATGGTGGTGCTATTCTTGTTTCGCTCAGTGTATTTAAACTAGGTTGTTGTGCGCTCGGCTTTTAATCTCAATACCGTAGAACAGACGACCACAGATAACGGCATCGGTCACCCGGTGACGAGTGACGCGTCACTGCGCTTCCGTTTGGATGATATGCTGCGGATCATGTTGACAAGGTTTGTGCAGCTCTCCTTAACAGTGAGAAAGTAGCTGCGAAAAGAAAACGCTCGATCAAGCGTCACTCCCGGTACCTTGAGGGTATTTCTCAAGACGATCGTCTTTCCGTTGGCCGATATCGGTGTTTTGGCGGATGGTGAGTTGGGTTGCAGATGTGGGGTCTTGAACTTTTTTCAGGGGCGATGCCAAAGCCCGGTTCACCAGCCTACTTGATGACAGTATTCACTGCCGCTGCATCTTCCGGTGGATTGACCGGGGATGCTTTCCGGTGACTAGAAGCAGCGTGTTGTCCGCGTACACTAATATGAACAACCCTTTCGGCAATACCTGAAATACTCCGCTAATGGCCACGAGGAAGAGTGTGACCGAAATCACAGAGCTTTGAGGCACGCCGGTCTCCTCTCTTGTTACCTTTGATCGGTAGTTTCAGACCAGGACTTCGAAGGTTCTGTTTGTGAGGAAATTTTGAATAAAATTCAACATTTTTTCGAATACTCCACATCCCACTGGTTGTTGGAGAATGCTGGGGGCCCAAGCCCAGTTGTAGACCTTGGCAAGAGGGGGGGGATACAACTTCTAAGTATTCCTGGGCTTTCAACGCGTTGTCGAGGATACTTCGTTAGATAAGTCACGGTACTATGGTCCACTGCACGACTCTATAGTCTATACTGACCTGCTTACTCTCACACGAAATTTGACGTTTGAGAGGTGTCGGCACCGCTCAAACGTCAAATTTTCTGTGATAGTAAGCAGGCCAGCATGAATTCGTGCAGTGGACCATACCCGGCCCAGAATGCCTGTTGGTGGTAACCTAGTAGGCCGTTAGACTCGAGGTGCTCCAGCAGCCGACATGACGGTTTGCCATTCATTCTGCGATTTTACTGCTAGCCGTTCATTCTTTGTTGATTAACTTGAGTGATTTTCTTTTCCCGCTGTAAGTTAGGTCCCAGGTCACCAATAAGCATTTAAATAAGCCGTATATCAGTTTCATAACTGCACTCTACCTGCTTACTGCCATATGACAGCAGTTTGACTGCTAAACTGCCCTAAATTAGCAATTGAAATGCTGCTAAATATCTGATAGCTGTTGCGTAGCATTTCAAATGCATGGTAAGTTTTGGTTTGGTTTTGGGCACCACAACTGCTACTTGTTTGCCATAGAACTGCTACAAGATGCTGAAAGCACAACACATTTCAACTTTCTAATATAATTATCACAACAGTAACAGCCGCTATCATTCGGATGTCCTTCCATTTATTAGCAATGATGTAAGTCAATTCATTAGCAATGAAGTAAATCAATGGAAGAACAGATTTTCTAAACAAATTGTCCCTGGTTTGTTTTCTATTATTGTTTTTAATTCCCAGCGTGTGAGAACCCCAAAAACGAAATGAAATAATTCCCGGTGTGATGTTCAAGCCTTAAATAGACCTAAAAATCAGCGCACATTACATGATCGTCAATAGCTTATCCTGCAGCGCAGTTCAGCATCACCATCAACCCGTGGACCGAGGGATTGAATTCCAATTTCGAAGAAATGTATATAAATACAAATGAAATGGTGTTTGTGTGTCACGAATAGGCTCGGGAACGGGTCAACAGATCGACATGATTCTTTCACTGTTGCATTCCGCCAGGGCTCCGACGTGTTCGTACGAAAAAATAATTAGGAAAAGTGACCGGGAAGGCAAGAAAAACGGGAAAATCCAAAATTCCATTTTGAGGGGCATTTCTTCATGGATCCGGATGTCAAAAAACAGAGTAGGCAGGCAGTACGACGTTTGCCGGGACTGCTAGTTAGCAATAAATTTACAACTGTATATCCAGAATGTGCACCTAGCTTCTCGGAGAGAGAGAAAAAATGAGAAGAGCAAGGGAAACACTGAATTGGGGGAAATAAGCGAGGGACATATATTTTTTTTTTTACAATTTGGGGGATAGGAGATATAAGCATTTATTCAGCCGTATATTGGGTCAAACCCTGCATTTAAGTAGCATTTATGGCGCATATACGGCAGAACAGCATTTAATGATCTACTGTAAAGGCGTATATAGTACTCAGGGATGGGAACACTCACTTGCAACGATTTACACTCACTTGCTATTTTCTCAGCTCAGAAGCGTGCAATCAAGAAACGATGTATGAACGACTTTTGCCTTGTGGTTTTATCTAAAACTTTGCCGAATAGAGTAAGGGTCGCACACGCATAGTAAAGTGGTGACAGCGCTGTGAAAGCGACTCTCCACAAGGTGAGTGTAATTTACATTCACCTCGTGGAGAGTTGTCTTCTCAGCTCCCTCACGTCTTCGGTATGCATGTGCGACCCTTACACTATTCGGCAAACTTTTAGACAAAACCACAAGGCAAAAGTCGTCCATACATCATTTCTTGATAGCACGCTTCCGAGCCGAGAAAACAGCAAGTGAGTGTAACTCTTTGCAAGTGAGTGTTCCCATCCTTGATAGTACTAAATAAATTTTAACTGCTTATTGGTTACCTGGGATGCTTTAGCATAGGATACCCTAGCTCATTTGGTCCTGTTGACTTGCCCTTGACCCTAGTCAGGGCGTAGTGGAGCTCTGGCATGGAGAAGGGTTGGTTCAACGGTTGCTCTTGGTCGGGGGTAGACGGGAAATTGGCAATAGGTGAGGGTTGGGATGGCGCTTTGAAAAACCTGGCGGGTAATTATCGATGGTGGATATGCCACAAAAGTATTCCGCGAGGGCATCTGCGACCATTTGTGGGTCCCGGGTAGTCTATTTTGAGCGAAAAACCTTTCTTTTGGCGTTTGTCCTGAACGCTGTTAATTTTCCTCCACAGTTCCGACTATGGCTGATCCTCGTTGATTGTATTCAGGAAGTCCATCCAGGCTTTCTCCTTGGTTTCTGTAATGATTTGCCGGCATGAGACGGCTTGGTAGCAAGATCGGTGTGTTCTGCAGGCAGGCAATTTGAGATTGCAAACACTGAACTTCAAAGCACTTATGACGACCCAGAACTCCCTTAAAATATATAATTATACCTATTGCAGTATGGCCTTCACCTTGGTTCGGTAGATCAGTAAACATGGTATAAAGCTACAACAGTCCAACATACCATCCAGTCATATACCTCCTCCGAAACTAAATTTGTGAATTCCTTCTTACTTTATTTAACTTCATTCAAATCTCTTCAATTTTCTTTACTTAAGCAACTTCTACGACATTTCCTCTTTCGATAATCCATTTGGGATTTATTCAGAATCAGTTTTTATTTCTTTGGAAATCTTTTGAGAATTCCTTGAAGATTAGGTTTTAAATTTATTCGGACTTTTTTTACAAATTCTTTTGACGGTTCTATTGCAAATTTATTTGCAGCTTTCTTTTTAAAACTTCCTCTGCATTTTTTTTAAAAATCGACAACTTCTTTCAAAAGGTTTTCGGAAAAACCTCTGTGCACGTTTGGGATATATTTCCTTTGGCAGTCGTTTGGGTAATCGGCAACTCCTATGTGAAGTTCTTATGCGTTAGCTTTGAAAATCATTTTAGAAGTTTATTAAATGCAAAGAAGAAAAATTGTCCATCGCGATTTTCAGAGGAATCGCCAAAAATGTTTCCTAAAGAGTGGTTGAAGTAAATTTAAAAGGAATATACGAAGCAGTTTCCTAATGGAAATGCCATCCCAAGCAAAATGTAACGAAAAACTGCGCTGTCATGACTCTTTTGTGACATAAAGGGTGAGTCGATAATTATTGTGCCATTTTCAAACTAACGTAACTTTTTTCCTACTTCACCAAAAACAACCAAATTTTGCCCAGTTTCTCCTTATAGTCTATTGTTTACATTAAATGAATTGAGAAGTTATCAGTGAGATTCCGGTCGATATAGAATAAATTTAGTTAAGAGTTCTATAAAAGATGTTGTACAATCACATGCTAAAATCAAAAACCATTGTATCGCGCTTTGGAACAACTAATGATTATACATTATCAGATCATCTTAATGTTCGTTAATAGATTTCAGGAACGGTTGCCAGTGAAACATAAGCTTGGAGCTGGGTGAAAACCAGGCACGATGCGCATAAACAAAACAGAGAGCTCTAATTATTTGTTTCAAGTGGAGTTTGAACATGGCCACATGGAGGGCGTTAATTGAAAATGTCGTGAATTTCACTAAAACGCATCCTAAATTTGAACCTATATCAAAAAGTTGAAATATGTACATACATATACTAAACTACTGTAAAAATTTGGTTCCATTCGTTAACTGTAGACAATTTGCGAATTAGTTGAACGTAGGGTGGCACAATAATTAACGACTCACCCTTTATGTGATATGGGGTTGAAATATGCGAAGGATTATCCAAAGCAATAGTCGAAAAAAAAATCCTAAAGCTGAAAACATTTCCAAAAAAATCTGTAAGAATTCACAGAAGAAATGTCAAAGGAATTCCCAAAGCAATTTACAAAAAAAAAAACAAAAGAATTACCAATCAAATTACAACGGAGTGATCGAAAGATTGATGTTAGAATTGTTTCCAATGTTTTTTATTTATTATCTTGCGCATTTTTTTAATAAATTTATTTTGCCATTCCTTGGTAACTAACTCGGATGTTTCTTTTTGAAACTCTTTCAGAAAACATTGAAAAAAACAAATTGTTTTTAGTTTATCGGCAATTTCTTTGTGCGGCTCCTTGTTCTTAGACGCCTCGTGTTGAGGAGCACGGGTTCGATTTCCGTCGCAGCTGTCAGGAAAAGATTTCGGCTGTGCCACTGGGTGTTGCATGCTATTTCATTGTCTAGTGTCGTGCTTCCTTCAATGAGCTAAAAAGCTCACTGAAAGCATTGAACGTGTCCGTGTCAAATAATCAGGATGTTTGTTTTACAATTTCTTTGGGAATGCCTGAGGCTTTGGAAATTGAATTTACATTTGGATTTCAAAGTTTTTTTGACAGTTGTTTCGAGACTTGGCATTTTTTCTGAAATACTATAGGAATTTCCTATGAAATTTCCAACAGAATGGCCGTAGCAAAGTTCAGAGAAATTGTCAAAACAAGTCGAAACAGTTCTCAAAGAAAAATTTTGAAGAAATTTACGAATGGAGTTTTCTAGGAAATTGCCGAAGAAAATTCCCACAGGATTCGCTAAGGAAAATGCCATGGCAATTACCGCAAGAATATCCATAGAAGTAATCGAAGAAATTGTCCGTGTAGCTGCCGGCTTAGAATAGCACTACGGACCACCTGTTCCGGGGGTAAAAGTCCACCAAACAGGTAACCCCAATCCAAGGTGTCAGGCGACCCGTGCTGAGGGATGAATGGTTGAGGGGGTTTAAAACATGCTCGATCTTTAACGGAGCCCGTAGCGTGGGTAGATCGCCTTTTTGGGTTGCGTTGCGGTGTTAGATCTACCAAACCGAAATCTAGTGTCGTCCTATTTTTCAATTTTGGAATATGTGTTCTGATAATTATAGGCATTATAGTATTTAGTCCTTGCTACTGGTGTTGTGATGACTTCCAGTCTTTGAATAAAACTAAGTTTACCAACTTTACTTTGCATATAGTTAAAAACCTCACCATCTGAGGCTAAACTCAATGCAAAGGAAATCAAATTGGGTTAGGGATCCATGTATGTACTAACTCTTCGAAGACTGGAAAGTGCTAGTACGCAAGGAACATACTAGAATCCTTATTACTGAACACATGTCCCATTATTGAAATGATATTGCTGCTAATGTTAAAACCCGGGTCCTAAACCTGGGGAGAATTTAGCAGTAAAACAAGGGTGATGCTAGGTTTCCGATGCATGGCCAATATCAGTACTCTTGTTTTGTTTTCTAAGAAAACAAAACAAAAACTGTATCAAAATCGATACTTTATTGCCCCTCAATGGCAATTGAGTAATGCGACATGCACTACACTAAGGATACGGGTAATGTCACAATAGATCTAAAAACTGGTCGCAGTGACAAATCCGAACAGGAATAAAAAAAATCGAAGAAATTCCCAGAATTGAACAAATTCTTCAATAATTCCTTCAGGCACAGAAGACTTGCCGAAGGAATTCTTAAACCAATTAAATAAAACTTAAAGGATTTGGGAAATAATTTGACAGAGAATTACGACAGAGTTCAACGAAAATGCCGAAAAAAATAATAATAAACTCCCGAGGGAATTTTGAAATAAATTTCAAAGGAATTACCAAAGAATTTCACAAAACAATTGCTAAAGGAGATCATAAGGAATTCTCCGGTTTAATTTCACAAGTAATTATATACTGAAGAAATTCTCAAAGGAATTAAAAAAAATGACAGGAACTTTAACAAAAATTTTTGAAACGATTTTAAATTATTTGAATGGAATAACAACATGTTGTGCATTACACGAATGTTTTATTCAATGTGAGTTAGCGATTTTGTTGTACATATGTGATAACTTTAGAGTAATAGCAGTTGTCGCTATAAATGAAAATTTCGCTTGGTGATGAAGCAGTTCATCATCTGGTTGCTGGATTAAAGTTCTCTATTCACTATATTAAAATTCCTATGCTTTGACGTACCTCTATTAAAATGCTTTGGACGTACCTCTATTAACTATATTAAAATGCTTTGGACGTACCTCTTCGAAAGCCTGTTGCTGAAGTCAGAAAGACAACATCTTAGCCATTTTTTAAAATAAAAAACAACCATCATCCTTCAACTACACTACAGATCCTGTTTGAAGGTCGCCATGTACTACAACACGTGCCTTCCGTTTTTTGGCTTTCCTATTTTCAGTCGGATACTAAGTTGGCATCTTGCAGCCCAAGGCAACAAAATCAATTAACTTTCCCACAGCATGGGTGGTGGGTGATACGATACAATTAGCTGTGGATTGCTTACGGCACTGTAACAATATCCTGCCGAACAAAACCTTACTTGTGACTCGACATATGAGGGCATACTCGATGTTTATAGTTTCAAGAATATAGTGTATGCTGAAATTGACGGTGTATAATGGTTGCGTACATAATGTTTTGAACTTATGCTTCAGTCGAAGCGATAAACACACGAGTATTAACAAAATTGAGGTGCCTTGATCCCGATCCCGATCCCGATCGGTCAAGGATCAGATTATAAATTAACTTTCTTTGTATTCTTAGATTATAGCGTAGCAATTGGCAAAGGAAGCACTCGTTAATTTAGGACTTAGATTTAGGACTCATGGAGTATTAAACATAGAAGAAATCTCTGTTCCAGAAAAGATGTTAAATGAAGAAGAATAAGATATGCTTTGAACCCCATCCTCCCCTACACGATTTACCGCGCAATCACACCTCGGAAATCGACGACGAAGATATCGCCCTTGAGACTTTGCTGCGTTTCTTTTTGTTTTGCTCCCTCTAATCCTGCGCGATAAGCTTACTCACCCCGGGAACAGATAAGCGAGGAATTTTTCCGAATCGAATTTTGAATCACAACAGCCAGCGCAAAGTTCGACGCAGAGCGCCTTGCCTGGCTGGACATAAACGCACCGGCGCGCGGTGCGGCCTCAGTTCCGGTAGACACGATTTCAAAATCGATTTCACGCTAACTTTGTTTAATGCGGCAAAAAAAGTTTGGTCGTAAATCAAAACAAGCCCATCGCCGCCGTCGTTACTAAAAATATCTAATGGGATCACCACCGCCAGTGCAGTCAGCCCCCTGAAGTGAAGCACACGCTATGCTTCTACTTCTTCTGGTGGTAATTGTACTAAATAGTAACCGACGGAGTAAGTGCTTATTTTCACCCGAAATGAGCTCACGACGACGACGACAGTCGTCGGTGCGGTGTTGCTTCCTTGGCAGCGAACCAAGGATGCAATAAAAATCAATAGATGTCAACTGGTGCGAAACGGTACCCGATCCCGATCTCCACCCGCCAATTCTACATATTTTATTCCGAGAAAAAAGAAATCCAACTAAACGATACATTTAAGCTCACCGTACCGTAATGGGTTCGATGGATTCGCATGGATGGAGCGTGTTCCACTCGTGGGGGACCGACAGACCAAACGACCGACCGACAGGGGCCAACCAATCGTGTAGTGTGCAAACAAGTTAAATGAATGAATTTTCAATTTTCCTCTCGGCACGGTGGGACATGTGGTACCATTGGGTGGTAAAAAAATGCTAATGATAATATCTATCTAGACTTGTTCATAGAATTGCACCTCCAAATAATGCACGGAAGTATTTTCAAGAAAATTTAAACAGGAAGCTGAAGCAATTCCTACATTTCTACTACACAGAAAAAATATGTAGTTAAAATTCAGCGAGAAATCATGCACATAAAGGGAATGCTAGAGTTAGTGCACTTTTACATGAGATATGATGTAAAATTACATTACCATCGTGTAAATTTCCGCCAACCCTCGCGTAAACCATCATGGACTCCAACCGGTTACACGACTATTAGCGGAAATTTACACGAACGTAACGTAATTTTACATGATATCTCATGTAAATATGCACTAACTCTAGCATTCCCTTTATGTGCATGATTTTTCGCTAAATTTTACATGAATATTTTTTCTGTTCTGATTATAATCCATGCAGTTTAATATATTTCTTCTAAGGAATGATTTTGCTTTGAAAGATTTCTATTCCAGGATGTTTTTTATAACACTGGAACCTCTTTTCATGCCATTGAGTTGGGGTTCATAAATTGAAAAGGACAAAACAAGAGGGAATTTTGTGCATAAATTAATTCAGGGCTTTAATGGGGAACCTAAGTTGTCTTGCTCCTCTGCATTTGAGATGGCGCCAAGGGGGTTTCCAGGAAGTTCCCAGAGAGCCCAAAAAGGGGTTTCAACTACTAAGGAGCTTCAGGAGGGTTTCAGAGGACTTCAGGAGCCTTTTAAATGCCTTAGAGTTTTGTTGGCGTTATTATGTGTTAGCAAAGATTTTGGGAGTATTTGAAAAATATTAAGGAGATGTCAAGGACATTTCTGGAGTCTTTGATGGTGATTCAGAGGGATCTCAGAAGCCTTTAGAGGTCAGGTGTGTCAGGTGTGTCAGGTGTTTCAGGGGCATTTCAAGACATTTTTTCCTAGGAATTACGTTTGACTGGAAATAACTACATAAATTATCCGAAAATTCCCTCCAGAACTTCCATGAAATTCACTACAGGAGTTGCACAAGAAGCCCTCCAGCAGCATTGCATGGTTCTCTCAGGATTTCTCTAAGATTTCCAATAGTTCTTCGAATTTGCTTCCAAGAGTTCCGCAAACTAATCCAGGAATTCCTTCAGAAGGTTCTCGGGAATTCATCCTGCAAATTCTCGGAAATTCCTCCAAAAGTTCCTCGGGAATTCCTCCAGGAGATCTTCTGGAATTCATACAGGAGTTTCATGGGAACTCTTTCTGCTGTATCCCGGGAATTCCTCCCGGAGATCCTTGAGAATTCCTCATGGAGATCTTCGGTTATTCCTCCGGGATATTCTTGGGAATTCCTACAGCAGACCCTGGAATTCCTCCATTAGTTCTTCGGAAATTCCTGCAGGAGTTTTCAGGCATTTTCTACAAGAAGTCTCCAAGAGTTTATCTTGGAACTCCCAAGGAATTATCTTCAGGAGTTTCATGGACTTTTCTCCACTAGTCCAAGAGATTTTTACCAGGAATTTTCAGGGAATCCCTCCATGACTTCCCCATCAATACAACGAGAATTCCTTCAGAAGCTTTCTAAGCATTCCTGCAGCATTTGTGGTACAACCTCCCTAGGATTTCCCTGAGAATTGCTCAATAATTTTCCTGGAAATAACTACATTATTTATACGAATATTCCATCCAGAATTTCCACGGAATTTACTTCAGAAGTTCACCAAGAAGTTCTTCAATAACACTGAATGGTCATCCTGGAGATTATCGGGAATTCCTCCAGGAGTTACTCGAGAATGCTTCCTTGGGTATTCCTTCAGGAAGTCGTGAAATCTTACTGAAGATTCTCTGAAATTAATCCAGAAGATCCTCAGCAAATCCTCCTGCATATCGGGAAAACCTCCAGGAGTTCCTCAAGAGTTCCTCAAGAGTTCCTCCAGAAGTTCCTCGGGAACTCCTTCAAGAGCTCCCCGTAAATTTTTCCATAAGTTTCTCGAGAATATCTTCAGGAGTGGTTCGGCAATATATCCAGAAAATCTTCGGGAATTCCTTCAGAAGATCATCGAAAAATCCTCCAGGAGTTTCTCGGAAGTTCTTCCAGGAGATCCTTGGCGATCCTCCAGGAATTCCGCGAGAACTCCTCCAGGAGATCTTTGGCAACTATTCCAGGGGTTCCTCGGGAATTCCTTTAAGAGTTTTTTTTTCTCGAGAATAGCTCCAGGCGTTTCTCGAGAATTCCTGCAGCAGTTCGTCGAGAATTTCCCCTGGGGTTCCTTGGGAGTTTTACCAGGAGTCAAGTGTTTCTCGGGAATCATCCCAAGAATTCCTTCGGAAATCCTCGAGGTTGTTTTGTTTTTCGTCAGATCCTCGGCTATTCCTTTAGGTTCCCGGAAACATAGTCCAGGATTTTCCCGTGATTTCCCGAGGATTTCCTGGAGCTATTCATAGGAATATCCAGTTGAACTTCTGATAAACTCGGATAGCCCTCGACCGTCATGGGCGGAAACAGCTATTTTTCTAAAATCTGTTACCCGGAGGGTCGGATGGACCTGCTCTAGCACGAGCGAGACTTTTAGGGTTGGCGGCGTGAGCACTTTAAGAGTTCAAGAAAACACACTCTTCTTTCCTTAATTGATTTTATTTGAACTTACGATATGTGTGAGTGCGGCAAGTGTTGCGTATAACACGTCTCGATAAGGCCGGTCGGCGAAAGTGCAGCACGTGGAGGATTCTGGATGTTCTGGCAGAGCTTTCGGCTGTCCACGGGCCTAGGACGTCCTCACAGGCGTAACAAATGGTCGTCTTCGAGGCGGATTGGTGGATGAGGCCAACGCTGCGTAGTATTGGGGTCTTCCAGGGTTGCACCCGGGGTCCAAGGACACTACGAACTCTCAGGCTGGTCCTCGGTCGGACGAGGTTCTCTGTAGGCGGAGGCCCTAAACCCAAAGAAGACCTTCTAGGCGGCTTTCAGAGGTTTTCCACGGAATTTGGCGGCTCGTGGGAGACCTTTAGCAGGCCAACGCTAATGGGTCCTAGCAAGGGTGGTAGAGGTATTGGTATTAGGATGACTACTTGGGTAATTTGGTGTCGTCTTTATAACGGCTCGACGGATTAAAGTATAACAAACCTGATTAGTCGAATCACTCACAAATAATCAATTTATCACTTGATAACTGTCGAAAGTTGACAAGTTATAACTTAGTTACTGAACTGAATTAAAATCGACCATTTAGGTTTTGGGGTTGGTGTCTTCTCTGCTTTATCGGAGTGTTTTAGAATTTTTAACAATAAAAAAAAAACAAAAAAACGCAGATCATCGCAACGATGATGTTAATTTAAACAGTGTATAAAACAGCAAAGGACCGTTCGCTGTTCATAAAGTTTTCATCTATGGAAGCGATAACGAAATGTTTGAGAAAGTTCGGGAAAATTTAACAAGTAGTCACGAAAAATTCCCTCCAAACTCGAGACTTGGGCATATTTGCAATGGTATGCGTGGCGTGTACGTTGACATACCACCTGCGATTGATGTCAGAAACAGAAAAGGACGTGTATTTTTACGGTTGAGTAAAAGATGTGTGTTTCCTATGGGGAGCGGAAGGTCACCACAAGGGTTTCTGCCCTGAGGAAACAACAACGGAAGGGCCAGGAATCTTATTCGTATGCTGTTTTTGTTGCAGAGGAAAGCACGGTTGCTTCAAATCCGAAATCATTGGAGATCGAAATAATTGAAGTTCTGGAACACGGATCACCTATCGAGCCTACTAGAGGAAGAAGTGGAACAACAAGTGGAAGTGTCGTTTGCGAATTCGAAGTGGGCTCTGAAGACGAATGGCGTCCGATGACCCATATGGAGAAATTGGAGAAAGTGGCGAAGGCGATTAAGGGAGTGATGGGAAACCGATCAACGCAAGGCTCAATTTAAGAATCAAGAATAAGAAATTAATTAAACATAATATCGGCTCCGTTAGGTTTTTTGTTAAACACATAAGACTTAAATAAACGGTCTGCAAAAAAAAAAATCCTGAAACATTTCTTAAAATCTCCTGGAATTATTCCCGAGAAGATGCTAGCGGAATTCTTGAAGAACTCCTGAAGGAATTCCTAAGGAGCGTCTACAGAAATTTCTAAGGAACTCCATTAGGAATTCCCGAGGAACTCCTAGATGAATTTACAGGAAACTCCTGAATGAATATCTGAGAAACTGGAAGAATTTCTGTAATTCCCGAGGAATTCCTAGAGGAATTCCCAAGGTACTCCTGAAGGAATTCCCGAAGAACTCCTGAAAAAAATCTTGGCAAACTCCTGCAGGAACTCCCGAGGAACTCCAGGAACTCCGGGAACTCTTGGACAATTTCCCGAGGAACTACTGAAAGAATTCCAGAGGAATTCTTGGAGAAATTCTCGAGGAACTCCTGGGGAATTACCGATGAACTCCAGGAGACATTTCCCTACTAACTAATTCTACACTTCCAAAGGATCTATTAGAGGAATTCCTGGAGGCATTTCCGATTAACTCCTGAACTCGACAAACTCCTGAAAATATTTCCAAGCAACACCTGGAAAAATTCCAGAAGAACTGCTGGAAGAATGCCTGAGGAACTCCAGCTGGAATTCCTGAGGAGCTTCTGGAGAAACTCCCGAGTATCTCCTAGAGGAATTCCCAAGGAACTACTTGAGGAAATCCCGAGAATTTATCGGAAAAATTCCTGAAGGAATTCCCCATGAAAATAAGAAATTCGTAAGTTTTTACCAACAAAAGTTGGAACGCATTTCATTTCAATTTGATGCAAAATATGGATTTTTGATTTGGATCAACATCATGAATATTGTTTTTTAAAACCTTCAAAAGCCCGACAGTTGTCACATTATTTGAAATGTCTTCAATACGTCTATACACAAAAATAAATATCTTCACAGAAGTTCAAATGTCTTCACATTGTAGACATGTCTACACATCTGGCATGTCTGGCTATGACGGTATAAGCATTACGACGATAGTGTAAAAGGTACCTTACGGCATACTACCTAAACCGCCTCTGAGGCCTCCTGAAACGTCCCTGTAAACCCCATGGAACGCATCGGTAGCCCCCTGGAACCTCCTTGCAACGCCCCTGAGACCTTCCGGTACCTCTTGAAACTCCCTAGGGTGCTCTTGCGACGTCTCTGAGATCTCCTGATACCCTGGAATGCTCCCAAATCACGGAAACACTCGTGAGACTCGCTAGAGCATTTGAAGCACCCCAGTGACCCCCCCGGAACCCCCCTAAGATCCTCTGAAACACCTATGTAACCCTCGGACCTTCTCTGGAATCACTTTAGATAATTTGAGGCACTCCTGTGACCCCCTGGATTCGTGGAAAATATACCTAAGAACTTGTTTGAGGTAATGGCTGAGAAATTCATTAATTTTTACAAAGTAAGACGTCTCCTTAGGGGCTGTCCATAAACCACGTGGTCATTTTTTTGGGACTTCTCAACCCCCCCCCCGCGTGGTCATTAGTTCATACAAATTTTTTTATTCGTCCATACAAAATGGTCATCGGGCGAACCCCCCCCCCCCCCCCCTCATGACCACGTGGTTTATGGACAGCCCCTTAAATACCTAAAGAAAGCCTACAGACATTGGTTTTGGAGTGCAAGGAACAGGTGGTTGCGACTATGTGTGAGTCCTCAGCGATCACAGCATACTTAGGACGGATCAGTGCAATAACGTCCTTGGAACCCTAGTAGATAGGCAGAAGATGAAGTGGATGAAGAAAGAGAAACATGATCTTAGGGACACCAAGCCAAGAGCTGGTGCCAAGTGCGAAAACGGTGACGGACTTGTAATCAACACGGACAAGTTCAAGCATTGCGAGGTCTTAAAAGCGATGAGAAGCGATGCCGGTGTTGCGGGTCATGGAGCCGATGAAGACAGTACTCGACGTACTCGTACAGGTGAAATGATTCTCGAGCTAAAGCGCGATAAAACCCGCAAGGGCGCCGCCTACACATATTTGGTAAAGGAGGTCCATGATAAGGGTGTTGAAGGTTTGTTTTAAGTGTCTTAAACCGGGACACAAGCCATGGAACCGTAAAGTCCCCGACAAGAGCAGGCATTGTTGGCGATGCGGTGATGAAGGCCAAAAGGCGTAAGGCTGTACAAGCTCTCCTAAGTGCCCGGTCTTTAAGAGACCTCCAACTGAAAAGTCATAGCGAACCTGAATCTCTGTAACGCAGCCCAGGAATTGCTCTGCCACGGAATGGGGAAGGATATTGTCATCATGGTGGTTCCATGCAGTGTACCAGCAGATAACGGCATTCGGATTCGTGGATGGGTGCGTAATGGCGACTATGTGGGCAAAGTTGAATACCTAGTCCAGGAGTTTTGGTGTTTATATCCATATCCCACGAGGGCTTCGTAGTCCCCAAGGTCAATGATGTCTTCTTCTGCAGCTGTGACCAATAGATAAGTTCACGCATATACTGAACTGTATGATAGCACAGCTTACAGGGCGAAGGCCAGTTGTAACAGCTGATGACTTCAATACCTGGGTCGTGGAATGGCTAATGTCGATTATTTTTCGTAGTTTTGCCCTAAAAAGTAGTCGATGCTTACACTCACAGCGTTCACCTGTGAGATTTGCTACAGTAGCAACTACAACAACATCAGGTATTGGGAGGGCCAAGAGGCTACTGCCAGGCCAAGCCCTCGCAGGTCGAAGACGTCATACTTCTACGACTAGCAATTTTCGAAGCCGCTCCACTGTGGGCGAAACTGACTGATATGATCACGGAAGCGGCTCTCTCGTGTGCATGCAATGCCACCATGCCTAGGCTAGTCCAGTCTAGAAATGGGAGGCTACCGGCGGACTAGTGGACTCAATCTATGGCTAATCCACGGGCTAGGCGATGACGGCAGCATGCACGTACTGATGAACAAAGGGCGGCGTTTGAAGCTGTCACAGTCGCGCTCAAGAAAGAAACAAAAGGACACGCGAAAATGCCTGCTTTGGGGCCTGCTTCAGAGTGCCAATGCGGGCCCGTGGGTCGACGTCTACTGGGTCATGATGGCTTGAAGACACGTGATGTATTGGTTGTCGCTGGGAAGTTTACTGAAATGCTGGAGAGGACCGTCGAGGGGCGCTTTGATCATCATGACTCGAGTCCTTGACATCCTTCCGTTGGACCGCTAGGAACTGGGGAGGGTCATCGACGAGGAACTTGCAGAGATTGTGAAATCCTTTGAGGTAGTTGAGGTCGAAATGAAATTTCAAGCCTAGCATTAAAAGTATTGCAGGGTCTCTCGAGACCTGCTATGCAGAAATGTCTAGAAGAGACAGTCTTCGCAGAGGCTTGAAAGCGGCAGAACAAGGTCATATTGTCAAATGCTGGGACACCATCCAGTAAGTGTAGGTCTATCGAGGTACCAGTCCTGCTTCTGGTTACCACAACTGCCGAGACAGCTCTCCAGCGGAGGAGACAGGAAATTTGATACTGGGCAGTCGTGAGAATCCTGTACAGAGAATGTGTAGAGGTGTTTAAGGCTTGAATGCCGTTTCGTCCACTATCGACGATACCGTCTCGGAGCTACATACACGCTCAGAAAACCGTTCAGATGGACGTGAACAAACAATCACAAATATGAGAACAAGCAAATATACACCGTGATCTGGAACTAGTTCTAGCTGTCAATATGGGCGTTCTGGAAACGTGATATCTAGTTCACGGTGTACATTTCTTATTGTTGTTATCGTTGCTATGCATAGTTCCCGTTTGTTCCCGTTGCCGTGACTGGGAGTGCACGTATATCGGAACGGATTTTTTTGCGTGTATTAGAGGAGGTGCCGCGACAACTTGAGGAATGGCTAGGTCAGTCACAACCAAAGGATGATCTCAGGGTTTGGAAGTCGGCAATGCAGGTCTTGTCATTAGTGCATTGTGGTCGAACTCGGCCTTTCTATCGGATAGTTAGCCGCTCGGAAGTCTCCCATGTATGGCGTCATCGTGACGGTAGCGTACTAGTTTGGGTCCATGATCCCATCCCATGGGTCTCCGGTATGGTCCAGGCTAGACGGAGTCCCCTCGGCTAACCCTTCTGTGGTGTTATCGAACTGAGCCTTACTCGCGAAGATGTTAAATTGAGATGCACGCGGTATCAATCAGCTCATAATATTGTCGTGAAAACAGGTCTTGTTTTTGGGCATTTAAGATAGGGCAAAGCGGGTTTCATGGAAGTAGCCAGAAATCAAAAAAAGGGTTCCAACTCCAAGGAGCTCCAGATGATTTCAGCCTTTCAAAAGCGGTCCGACTGGTTTTGTTGGCGTTTCAAGGGGCTGTGAAGACAAGTTTGGGAGCGAGGTGTGGTCTCTGGGTCTCAGAAGCCTTTAAAGGGCGTTACAGGTGGTTTAAGGGATGTTTCAAAGTATTTCAGAGGTATGTAGAGGGTTTAAGGGGGTTTAAGAAACGTGTTAATAGACATTCCGAGAGTTTATAGTATCGTTTGCTAGTATTTCAGGAGCATTTCAGGAGGTTTCTGGAGCCTTTTAATCTAAGTCGTGCATTGGGGTCATTATGACCCAAACAGGCATACTGAACGAGCGTGCACTACGTAAGCGTAGTGAGCGTCAGCTGATGCACGAAGAAGGTTGAAGGCGTTTCAAGGGCATTTCAAATGGATTCCAAAGATTTTCAACGAGATTATTGAGGTTACTGGGGCTTTTCAAAGAATTTCAGATGCGTTTATAGGGGTTTCAAGGGTTAAAGGAGTTTCCCCAAGTAACACACTTTGTTATATAGTTGTATGGAATACATATTCTATACAAATCCCTTTGTTAGATTATGAATAAGCAGAACTAAAATCTGTACACCTATAACACCGAAAAAGCGCAAAAAATGGCGGCTTATAGAACATCTTTGATGTTATAAAAGATGTTTTCCATTACATAATTAGAACAATAACAAAGCGCCGCCAACATTCACTTGTTATAACTAAGCTGGCAGGAAGTTAGCGATAACCAATTGCCAATTATTGAATAATATTTGACAGCTTCAGCTCAAACAAAATGAAAATAAGCATCCTGTATGCAAAACCTCTCTTGCAAATTGTTAATAACCAAAAATGATGTACATGCTTAGGATAAATTGGATGATTTACGTTTTCATTCCTCAGGAGTAAGTAACTCCAGTGCGATCCATGATTTTTGGTGAAATATACAGTTTTATTCTTTTTAAACTCATGCGCTCACAATTCGACGAATATTGAGAAAAATATTTCGTTCATCTCTTACTTTTTAGCATCTTCTTTCTATTAGGTTTGCAAAAATGCAATATGGTGGCTTGGCTATGGGATACAGTGTCGTCTAAAAAAGTTGTAATAATATTTTTTAGTTGAATTTGGAAAGCCTTTGATGCAGCTTATAAGCATGCAGATTACAACATGTTGGGAATGTGTGAATTTGATCATTTAGATTTTAACGATTTCATAATTTTATATATCTACGTCATCTAAAATGAAGATGTATAGATTATTTTAACAGGCACTGTAAATTCATCCAATGTTAAGAATCATATGCCTGCTAAAGAATGATTGTCTCCAAAACCTTCAAATTACGTTCCAGAAGCAACACAGTAACATGTTTGTTTAATGCTATAGATTAACGTTGAAATAACATCATATGGACGTATTATAATCATCTAGCTGTTAATTTTGTAGTAAGCAGATGACTGTTGTTTTGTTTTGGTTTGAGGCACTTATTTTTAACATTAATACAGCAAACACGAACACAAAGTGTAGATCGCGAAATCAAAACAAACAGTTTTGATGAAAAATCAAAACAAGTCAGTTTTGTTTTTTTTCACTAGTGTTAGGCTGTTTAAGCGAAATTGTTTGGGATTCTGAGTGAAAAGCAGTCTTCACTCAGGTAAGTAGGCAAGTTGATATCGATTTGTAGCCTCAGCTGACATGGGAGATAGTTTTAAAGCTTCCAAAGCAATGAATTCAGTATCGGCGAATGTCATCCGCAATGACGGATCTATCAAACCCCGATTTCTCAGTTACCAAGTCCATCAAACATCAGCATATGTGTATATCAGAATAAGTAATCGCTCGAAATAGGTACGAAATAAAAACACAGAATATTAAAAATGCCAGGGCAAAAGTCATAAACATTGGGTGCTATCAGCTTTCAATTATCTTGCTAACAAAAAGTACTTGTTCTATTAACGTATTATTGACGTAAAATAAACATGTTCGAACTTGTTAGTATTCATTAGGTTGAGCCCATGTTCCACATAACATCTTGATTTAAGGAGATACAATGAGCCTATGAACTTGTGGAATCAACGTATTTTGAACGTTATGATAACTTAAAATAAACTAATAAGATTTTGGTAGCAGATTGTTACCACTATACTTAATGCAAACTTATTTTCAACTAAAGATGTTTTCATATTCATTACTAATTCTCTTGTAACACATCTTTTTCAAATAATATTTGAAAAGATGATTTCGGTGTTACTTGCGTCAGGAGTTTGAGGATGTTCAGAGGTATTTCAAAGGGATTACGTGGATTTCAAGAGCGTTTTTATAGTATGAACCACTCCTGAGACCTCCTGAAACGCTCCTGAGGCCTCCAGGGACTCCCTGAAACATTTATAGCCTCTGGGTACTCCAATGAAACTTCCTTGAACCCCCTGAAATTCCCCTGAGAACCCCTGGAGCGCCCTTGTGATCCCCTGAGACTTCCATGTACGCCCTAAACCCCAATAAACCCCTTGAACGCCTCTTTTTTCCCTTCTAAACCGTAGCGGGAAAAATCTGCTCAGCAAACACCCTAACAGGAAGGTTAGGGTAGTGTTGGGTTAAGGCCGTCTTCTACAACAGTAGTATAAGCCGGGACTACTCTCTTCTCGACCCACTAAAACACATTCCTATGGTCGCCAAACCCTTCGTCTCTCCGGAACCACCAAGAAGGCATTGCTTCAGAGAGGGGCTAGTGCACATCGCACCCTCAAGGTTAGCTGCGTAGGCTGCAGCAACGAACATCGATGACTCGGTTTGGAGAATCCATCACGGTGGCATGCTGGCGCTTAGCCAGTTTCCCGAGTAATCCTCACCACTCCCTTTGTCCTCGAAAGGCGGGCAGGGTCAACCCCGCCCGCACCCAACTGCTTGGCAGACATCAAGAACTGATGCCCACGTGCAACCCGATCTGACCTGCTGAAGGCAAGGGTATCACTACCCTCCATGCCCTATCAGCTGCACCACAAGGTTGCTGACAGCAGGGTCTCCACCCGCCCCGACCCTTGCCGGGGATTCCTTTCCAACCGCGGGCTCGGATCCAATCCAGTTGACCGACGCCACGACAGCACCACTACCGGGACTTCCTCTCCGCGGCCACTTAATCGCTGTAAGGGTCGGTCTCGACCGCAGGGCACCGTTATGACCTACGAAGCCGACTCCGAACCCCTGAACCACCTCTTGTACGCGCCACCTTCTCTGTAGATCCCAGACGATATGGGTGATAGCCGTTGAACGCCCCTGACACCCCCTAAAGCGCCCCAGTGACCCCCTGGAAGCCCCTGAAGCGCTTTTAAGACCTCTAGTTACCCTCAGTAACTCCATGGGCGGGCACCCTTGATACCTCCTGGAATGCCTTGAGAATACCTGAAGCTCACCTGAGAACTCCTGATACACCCCTTAGACCCATTAATCGCTCCTGAGTTCCCATGAAATCTGAGACAACCCTGAGTAGACTAAGACCAAACCAGAACTAAAAAAGAGCCATCCATCCTAGGAGCCATCCATCAAACAAAATTCTGTCCTTCTGTTTCTACAGCAGATCCCAACTGTGCCCGCTTGAAAAGTTGGTAAAATGCCACCATCCCCGGTCGTCGCAGCCGCCATTTACGACGACCCGATGTCCGAGTTGACCGTCGTTTGTGGTTACAAGTTTGTGCACAAAAAGGTACATCGTTGTGCAGCGCGAACCCATTTTCCATTGAAGCGAAAGGGGAAAAAAAGCTGGAGCGGGTTGGATGTGTTAGTCCAGCACTAGCAGCAGCACTCATTCTGCTACTGTTCACTACTGCTGGTGTCAATGTCAAGTGGTGTTGCTGCTGCAGTCCACTTCACACCATCTGCAGCAGGACCACCATCACCAATCAAGTGCTTGGACGAACGTCAAACTTCACGTCCACGGGTTGAAGGAAAATGGCGGTGCAGGGGAGCGGTTGAGATGGCGAAGTTCAACAATCAAGAGTGGGTGTTGGGTGTGGGACCATTTGACCAACCAGTTGGTTGGAGCACCCGCCCGTAATGGGCAAATGCTGGCTGGGTGGAATGCAAGCGAAATTATTTGAGACCGAGCGATTCGATGCAGCCAGTGAGTTTGGCATTGTTCGTTGGTGCTCGTTAACAAGAAAAGTTTTGATGAGATTCTGGATGTGTTTGTTTCTAAAATGAAATTGAAGTACCATGAGATTGTAGTACAATGTTGTGGATTGATCCTGACTTGAAACGAGATATTGAAATAGAAGATAACGCAGAACATCTAGTAGATCCAAGAAATACGATAGCAAATAGAATGCAGAAGTTCAAAAAACAGAATATAGCAGAAAAAAGTGGAATGTCGAAAACAATATAAAAAACAAGATATGCATGATAGTTTATAGATAGAAAACAGAAAATTGAAGACAGCAGATGATACATTCAAGAATGAAAAAAAATTAGAGGTTTCACAGAAAACAGAAGACATCATATGCTTCAAAGGAAACAGAAATTCAAAGAGTACGAATTTAAAACGTTACTTCGAAAAAATATAACCGTGTCTCCTTCAGAATTGTTGCCTACCTCAACCATGCTCGCTATCAATAAATGTATAGCTCACCAATCGAATGGATGTCTTTCCTGTTGAGTACAAAGAATAAAGGCCAGGATAGGCTTCCCCAGCAGGGTATCCATCGGACATCGAACGTCATCGTCACCGGACGAGCCATTTTAATTGATGTTGATGCTTCAACCGACGACACCCTTCTCTACCTTCATCGATGAAGGACCATCGTTGTCGCCACCGTCATGGTCATGGCGGGAAACAGGAAAGCCCCAAAATAGATAAAGACATGCCATCATCCAATCGACCACTAAAGAGGGGCGACCGATTGCCAACCCAACTCCCTAAAAGGGTTCCATCCAGCTCCATTCAAGGTTGATTTGCGTTTGGTTCGTTTGGTGTCTCACCCTCCTCCCAGCACTGACTGGTGTCCAGGTCGGTTAATGTAATTGGAACTGCTGGCTGCCTTTGGGAAATGAAGTTGGGGGTGGTTTATACCACTTAGTTGGTCATAATTAGAACTTAGAGACACGGGAGATGTTGATAAGGGGTGTAATGAATAGAATTTTGGGAATTATTTACATTTGCCAGACGATGCTTGGCCAGGTAACATCAGTTTGCCATTAGTTCAACTAGGACTGAGGAGCATAAACTGATGATACGATGATACTGCTGGCGAAATAAAAAAAAATATATTTCAGAAAAACTTCCTCCAGAAAATCTTCTATGAATTTCTTTAGAAATCCTTTAGTGAACCCTTTAAAAATTCTTTGAGAGTTTCCTTCAGAAACTTATCGCAATTCATGCATAGATATTTTCAGGAATTCATACAAAAATCCTCCAGTGATTACTTCAAAAAATATTTCAGGGAACTTCTTAGACATTCTGCCAGCAATGCATTTGGAGACTCTGAGAATTTCTTTGAGAATGATTCCATTAATTCCTGCAGAAAATTCTTATTTAGTCGCTGAGTTAAAATTTTCTCCAAAGTTTTCCGGAGATTACCCCAGAAGCTAAGATGACTTAAGAATGTTTTCATTAAACCTGTCCTGGAGTCCTTTCGATATTATTTCATGGATTACTTTGGACGCTCTTTTAGAATATCCTCATGGATGGCTAAGAATTTTCTCTAAGCTTTCCATCAGAATTTTCGTTAGAGAATTCTCCAGAAATTTCTCCAAGAATTGATCTTGAAAGGATTTTATTGACTTCCTTAGAAATGTCTTTAACGATTTTTCTTTCTGAAAATCATACATGGATTCTTTCAGATATGCATTCAGCGATTCTTGAAAAATAAAAAATAAAAATAAAAAAAATATTTTTTTAATAAAACCTTCCACATACTTCTTCGGATATTATTTCAAGGATTCTTATAGAAATTTCCGTGGAGATTCCTTTAAAAATACTTCATGAGATTTTTCCAAAAAATTTCCCAAAGATGCCAAGTTTAAGTTAAAAAAATTTTTTTTCAAAAATAACCCATGGATGTCTTAAAAAGTTACTCTCAATGCGAAAATTTTTCTCATATTTTGTTTTTGTTTTTTTTTTATTAAATAAGGCTGATACATTTTTTTTTACTTTTTGTCTCCCCCCCTTCCAAATTTTTTGGCTGGATTTTGCATTTTGAGGGGGTAGATGAAAAAATATTTATCAAAATATCGCAACTTGCCAAAAATTCTTTAACAAATCCGATGAGTTTTAAATATTTTTCTGATTTAATGCTTTATTATTTTTATCCCCACCCCCTCGACCAGCTAATGAGAGGTGGGACAAAAAGTGAAATAAATATTTGTAACGGCCTAACGAAGCAACACTTCAAAATCGGTTTTCGTACACATGTAGAATATGGACCAAGGTATTTTCTCATTTTTTTGTGGTGGATAATGTTTTTCATTTTTGCAGAAACCATTTTTGTACGAAAATCGATTTTGAAAATATTGCTTCGTTATATATAAAAAAAAAAACAAAACATGAGAAAATACATCCAGATTCGCCTTAAGAACTCGGTTTCACTCGGTAAGTCTTCGGCGGTTCTGCAGGGATAATTTTAATTCCTCCACAGCTGCCTTAAGATGTGTTTTCACGTTTTTCTTCAGAACTTCCTCCAAGAACTCCTTTAGGCATATTTAGAAATTCTTCCACGGATTAATTTACAAAATTCTTTGGAAAATTCTTCATTAGTTTTTAGAATTTTCATCATTTTCTACAGCGACTCCATTTAGAATTTTTTTATTTTTTTTCAGAAACTCTTCCAATCAGTAGTTTCTTTAGAAATTTTTCAAAAAATCCTTCAGAAATTCTTTTAGGCATTTCTTTAGGAAGTCCACCAGAGACTTCAGGGATTTATCCAGAAGGAATTCCTCCAGAGATTCTTTTAATATTATTCTCAGTGAATTAGGCAGGAATTCCTTTGAAGATTCACGTTTTTGAAGAAAACAATAAAAAAAAACTTGTAAGGATATCTGGAAGCTCCTAGATAAGCGTCTGTTAGAACCCCTACTAAAAAAACATATTGAGTTATTCCTAAAGGAATTTTTGTAGAAATTTCTAGGAAATATTTCAGAATAAATTTCTCTAAGAATCCGTGCAGAAATTCTTGGAGTTATTCTTAAACAAAATGCTGGATAAATTTCTGAGAAAACACATGGATGCACATCTGGTGAAAATCCTGAAAGAATTCTTTAGAGCACTGAAGAATTAAAAAAAAACTAATTTTTGAAGGAATGTTCGAAAGAAATCCTGAAAGAACCATGAACAATTTGTTGAAAATGCTATGGAATATATGCTGGAGTAATTTCTGTAGCAATTGCTGAGAGAATTATTGGAAAAAAATAAGTAAGAATCCTTGAAGTAAGGTCTGAATTCTAGAGTAATCCTAGAATAAACCTAGAGGAACTATTGAAGAAATCCCCGGAAGAAGTACCTGAAGAATCCCTTCAAATGTTGTTGGTGAAATTTCTAAATAAATACTCGATAAAATCCCCGAATAAATTGAATCATACCTGAAGGAATCTCAGCACAAATTCTAGCCTTATTTTAAGAATGTTTCTGAAAAAAAAAACCTGAATTTCTAAAGCACAAATCTGCAGCAATTTCTGAAAGGATCTCTTGAAAATTCTTCGAATCATTGAGAAAACACTTCCCTTGGAATTGCATCTTTTGAAAAAACGTTTGGGGGAATTCCTGAAGACACCCCTGGAGAAATTCTAAGGAGATTTTTTTTGAGAAATTCGTAGAAGACTTTTTTGAGAAATCTAAAAAATGAACTCCTGGAGAAAACTCTGCCATATTTCTGGAGGGATTCCTCCAGAATCATACGTAGCAAAGAAGGAATTTCTTAGGAAATCAAGCACCAATTGCAAGATTAATCCATTGAGAAATTTCTTGAAAAACTCCTGAAAAAGTGCCAAGCAAAATTTCTGTAGGAATTCCTCTGGAGGAGTTCTCAAAGAAATGCATGGACAGGAATGCATTGAAAAAAGCTTCCTAGAAGAATTTTTTTCAGGCATTCTCGTACAAATCAGTCCAAAACATCCTGCAAGAATCTTCAAAATCTGGAAAGAATCCCCAAAGGAATTTCTTATGATGTCCCAGCCAGTAATCGTGAAGAATTTTCTAGGAATTCAGGTAGAACAATAATGAATAACAAAAGAAAAATAAATACTCCAGAAAAGAATTCTCCAGCAATATGTATTATCCGAATTATCATCAGTAATTTTCTTTGAGATTTCTCCAGGAAAATTTCCAGATGTAATTCTATGAGAATTTTTTTCTCAGGTAGATTCAAATATTCTTTCAGAAATTCTTCTAATGATTTCTTTGAGAAATTTAGAAATTTGTCAGGAACTCTTTCATAATTTATTGATGGAATTTCTCCGGAGGTTGCTTCTGGTAGTACTCTATTTGTTCAGGGGTTCTCTCCGGCATTTATTTAGAAATTCTTTTCCAAAATATTCAAGTGTTTCTTTGGAAAGTATTCATGAGTTTTTGCAGAAGCTCCTCTGGATATTCTCCAGGAATTGCTTAAGATTTTTATTCGGATGTTTGGGAATTCTTTCATTTTTTTCCGATGATGTTTCGTGAATTTTTCTCAAGATTCTCACAGAAATTTTTGAGGATATTACTCCAGAATCTATTTGTATATTTGTTCAAGTAACTTTTATATGAACCAGCAGAGGGTTCTCCTATTCACCTTACAAAAAAAAACAATTCTTTCAGTGTTTTTTTTTAAAGAATTTCTCCAGTTTTTTTTTTATTTCATCAGGATTTCAGTTATTTTCGTTGACGATTTTATGTACCACTTCCTTCTGGAAAAGTATAACAAATGTTTCTAGGAAGTCCTCCAGAGGTATCTCAAGAAGTTCTTCAAAAATTTCATAAAGAAAATTCTCCAGGGATCTCTCAAAAGTTTATTGAGGGATTTATTCAAGAAGTTCACCAAGGCACTGTCTGCAATTTCTGCAGACATTTTTGAGAGTTTTTTAAACTCCGCAACGTTTTTCTTCGGGAATCCCTCCAAACATTTCTCGAGCAGCTTTTCGTTCAAATTATTTTCAGAGTTCCTTTACAAGTTTCTCATAATTTTTTAATGAAATAAAGCAGGTACAGTATTTTTCCGATTTTATCACGCCCCTTTTCGAAAATGCTTTAAAATATTCTACAAAACCTATACGCATTTTCAATATTTTTAACGTTGCAAAATGCGCCTTCAACATTAATCTTGAAGAAGAGGACTTGCTCTCAGTTGTAACAGCAAACGAATGAAAACTGAAGAAATGACGCGCGGAAGGCATGACTAAATCGGAATATGGCTTTTATATTTCAAGGAGTTCTTTCAAAAGATAAATTATGGAGTTGCTCAGAGAACCCCTCCAGAAAATTCCTAAAGGTATCACCCGGATTTTTTAAGGAATTCCAGATCGTCCAGGGATTTCTTTGGAAATTCCTTTAAAGATTCTTTAAAGAATTAAAACTCCTGAAGGAATTCCTGGATCAATCCCTACGGGAATTTCCGGATTATGTCCTGCAGGAATTCCTGGAGGAATCTCTGAAGAAATCCCAAGAAATTCCTGGAGGAATTCCTAGAGAAGTCCCTAAAGGAATCCCTGCAGAAATTCCTGGAGGAATTTCTAGAGGAATCCTTGAAGAAATTGATGGTGGAATACTTGGAGGAATCCCTAGTGGATTTCCTGGAGAAATCCCTGGAAGAGTTTCTGGAGGAATTTCTGGAGGAATTCCTGGAGGAATCCGTGGAGGAATCCCTGAAGGAATTCATGGAGGAATTCCTGGAGAAATTCATGGAGGAATTCCAGAAGAATTTTGGGGAAGATTTCAAGAACAAAAATCCTGGAACAATCCCAGGAGGAATATTCAGAGGAATCCCAGGAAGGATTTCTAGAGAAACACCAGGGGCAATTCCCAGAGAAATTCCCAGAGGAATTCCTAGGGGAATCCCTAGAGGAATTCCTTGAGGAGTCCCTAGAAGAATTCCCAGAAGAATCCTTAAAGGAATTATTAGAGGAATCCCTAGACGAATTCCTAGAAGAATCCCTAGAGGAATTCCGAGTGGAATCTCTAAATTTCTAGGAGTAATCGCTGGAGGAATCACTGGAGGAATTCTTGAAGGAATCACTGCAGAAATTCCTACAGCAATTCCTAGAGGAATTCCTAGAAGAATCCCTAGAGGAATTTCTAGATGAATCCGTAGAGGAATTCCTGGAGAAATCCCTAGAGGAATTTCTCTGGATCTGTCCTTGGAGGAATTTCTGGATCTGTCCTTGGAGGAATTCCTGGACGGATCCCTGGAGGAATTTTTGGACGAATCCCTGGAGGAAATCCTGGAAGAATCCCTAAAGGCATTCCCGAAGGCATCCCTGGAGGAATTTCTGGAGGAATTCCTGGAGAAATTCCTGAAGGAATCCTTGGAAGAATTCCAGGAGAAATTCCCGATGAAATTGTTGGTATATTGCCGAAGGAATTCCTACTGGAATTTCCGAACGAATTCCTGCTGGAAAACCCGAAGGAATTCCTGATGGAATTCCCGAAGGAATTGCTGGTGCATTCCTGGTGGAATTCCTGAAGGATTTCATGGTTGTATTCCCGAAGGAGTTCCTGGTGGAATTTCCGAATTAATTCCTGATGTATTCGCGAAGGAATTCCCGTTGGAATGCCTGGTGTAATTCCTGCAGGAATTTCTGGAGAAATTCCTGGAGGAATCCTAGGGAGAATCCGTGGAGGAATCCCTGAAGGAATTCCTGAAGGAATCCCTGATGGATTTCCTGGAGGAATCCCAGAAGAAATTTAAGGAAGATTTCCAGAAAAAAATCCTGGAACAATCCCAGGAGGAATTCTCAGAGGAATCCCAGGACGGATTTCTAGAGAAATCCCAGGGGCAATTCCTAGTGAAATCCCCAAAAGAATTCCTAGGGGAATCCCTAGAGAAATTCCTAGCGGAATCCCTAGAGGAATCCTTAGAGGAATTCCTAGAGAAATCCCTAGGGGAATTTCTAGAGGAATTCCTAGAGGGATTCCTAGAGAAATCTCTAGAGGAATTCCTAGAAGAATCCCTAGCGGAATCCCTAGAGGAATCCTTAGAGGAATTCCTAGAGAAATCCCTAGAGGAATTCTTAGAAGAATTCCTAGAGGAATTCCTAGAGGAATTCCTTGAGGAATCTCCAGAGAGATTCCAGGAGTAATCGCTGGAAGAGTTCGTGGAGGGATCACTGAAAGAATTCCTGGAGGAATCACTACAGAAATTCCTACAGCACTCCCTATAGGAATTCCTAGAAAAATCGCTAGAGGAATTTCTAGATAAAGAATTCCTACAGGAATTCCAGAAAGAATCGCTGAAGGAATATCTGGATCTGTCCCTGAAGGAATTCCTGGACGGATCCCTGGAGGATTTCTTGGGCAAATGCCTGGAGGAATTCCTTATCGAATTCCTGGTGGAATTTCTGGAGGAATTCCTGGAGAAATTCCTGAAGGAATCCTTGAAGGAATTCCTGGAGAAATTCCCGACGAAATTGCTGGTGTATTCCCGAAGCAATTGCTAGTGGAATTCCCGAAGGATTTCATGGTGGTATTCTTGAAGGAATTTCTGATGGAATTTCCGAATTAATTCTTGGTGTATTCTAAGGATATTAAGAAATTCCAGGTGGAATGCCTGGTGGAATTCCTGGAGGAACCTCTGGTGGAATTAACGGAATAATTCCTGATTGAATTGCTGGATGAACAACTGGTTGAATTCTTGGAGGAATTCGTGGTGGAATTTCCGAATGAATTTCTGGAGGAATTCATGAATGTATTTCTGGTTGAATTGTCGAATGAACTCCTGGTGGAATTCCCGGAGGAATTACTGGTGGAATTCCTGGAGGAATTACTGATGGAACTTCCGGAGGAATTCCTGGTGGAATTCCAGGAGGAATTCCTGGTGGAATTCCAGGAGGAATTCCTGGTGGAATTCCAGGAGGAATTCCTGGTGGAATTCCAGGAGGAATTCCTGGTGGAATTCCTGGAGAAGTTCCTGATGGAATTCTCGGAGGAATTCCTTAAAGAGTTCCCGGAGTAATGCCTGGAAGAATACCGGAGGAGCTCTTGGAGCAGTGACCGGAGGAATTCTCGGAGAAATTCCTGGAGGAATTTATCGTTGGGATTCCTGGAAGAATCTTAGAGGAATTTCGAGAAAAATCTCAGAGTTACTATTGGGGAAATCTCAGAGGAATTCCTGGAAGAATCCCTTGGAAGGACGTGTTGGAATCCCTGAAGGAATTTCTGGGAGAACTTTTGGAGGACTCCCTGGAGGAATTCATGGAGGTATTCCTGCAGCAATGCCTGACGGAATCTCTTTAGGAATTCGTGGAGGAATCCCTGGAGGAATTTCTGGAGGAATTCATTTAAGATTTTCTGAAGGAATCCCTGGAGGAATATCTGGAGGAAGCCCTGGAGGAATCCCAGGATGAATTTTTGAAAAAACTTCTGGAGAAATTCCAGGAGGATTTCCTGGAGGAATCTCAGAGGAATTTTTGGAGAAATCTCAGAGGAGTTACTGGAAGAATGCCTGGGAGAAGACATGTGGAAATCCCTGGAGGAATTCCTGGAGTAATCCCTAGGGGAATTTCTGGGAGCTCCCAGGAGCAATTATTGGAGGCAATCCTGCAAGAACTCCCGAAACTGTCCCTGGAGAAAATTCTAGAGGAACTCCTGGAAGATTTCCTGAAGGAATTTGCGGAGAAATCTCTGGAGAAGCCTCCTGGGGGAATCTTGGAGGCATATTTTCATTACATGATCAAAATATCCTCGTAACGGGTTCCTGTCGATTGTAAAAAGTTGACATGACTAGCTTGGTCATATGAACAAATTCTACTCGATTCAGAAGAGGTAAGCAAAAAACATCCTTCCCTGGTCTTAGTCCGGTATACTCAACGCTGGTGCAACGCTCAATAAGGTATTAGGTCAACGCTGGTGCTGTTTGTCAGATTCTGGATGAAATCTCCCCGCATTTGCACCGTCGAACCGAGTCTCTATACGAAAATCTGGTACATGTTCTAGGTGCCTATGTCCTGGAATGGCCTCGAGGCCCGGTCAGATTTTTGGAACTTATCTATAAGAAATCTTTTAATTATGTCTAAGAGAATAAGCATCGGATTAAAAATGGATTTTTGAGAGTGTCACTTTGTCACCCCAAATGTCAAATGTGTAGCTATTCTTGATGTACTCTTCCCAGATGTCGTTTGAAAGCTGATTTTTGCTTAAAAATGCTCGTTTTCAAAAGTTAGAAAAAGTCAGAAAATTTCAGGTTTTTAACTTTTAACCTAACGAAACGGCAGCCGAAAGGAAGGTGATGATTGGCCAAAAATTACCCTTATGAAAAAGGATGATTAACACGAATCAGGGTGCTCTTTTTTGGGATTCGGAGTTCAAGGCAAAACACTAACTATGTGAGCATCTCACACAATCTCCGATGGACCAAGAACAATTACGAAATCCCGTCAGCCTGTGATCAGACTTTGTTAGTTGCGAATAAACCTACAAATAAAAATACTTTGTTATCTATTTGGTAAACAGTGACATTATCAACAACAAGTCTAGTACACCTGACCTTGGAAATAAGCCTAAGATTTGGATTTCGACTAACTGCGGCTTGGAGCTAATAGGTCTTGAGTCATAAAGACCTAGGAAAAACAAAATGCAACCTTGCAAATTCAACTCATGCCTAATCCATCTCGTAAATATTTGATTATGCAAAATTTCGATAGCCTTTCTATCATAAACCCAGCTTCACCTCTCACCTTAAAGTATATATATATATTTTTTTGTTTTTATTAATGTGTATTTTAACTTGGGAGCTAATTCTACACTGGACCTTAAAGTATATTTTTTTCTACTTGAATCGCTACCAACAGGGACAAAACCTGATCCTATGAAATCTTCAACAGTTATTAATCGAAAGCATTCTCTGCCAATGACCATTTTGCATGTGTAGTGTATATCGTGTGACAGGCGCGAACTTGGGCGCGAATATACTTTATGTACAAGGAAGTCAAGCAAATTTCCATTACGAAATGTTCCTAGACCGACCGGGTATCGAACCTTAAGCATGGCCTTGCTGAATACTCGCACGCTTACCGCTTTAATTTTATGAGCTCACAAAAATCGAAATAGTCAGTAATTCCAATTTCAATTCGATCCTAGATAAGTAAATACCATGGAACCATTGAAAGTCTGCTGAAAGGAGGGCAGCTGAGTTGTCATCTACTCGCCGTTGATTTCTTATCGTCATATCTAATCAATGGTCGAAACGAATCTTCTCAGACTTGACTCTATCGCGAACACCGCACCGCTGCTGAAACATTCCATCACGTTCGTTCCGTATCGAAGGCACCAAATAACAGGAAATTAAAAATTATCCATCTCTATTCTCTGCGCTTCGGAGGGATTCACACCCCATGGCGAACTTCTGTCCACCGAGGGGTATTGTCTTTGACATTACGACCTATAACATTCACACACAGCGGCACTAAAAAACCGGAAAAACTTGGCACTCGGCAGCAAAAAACCAATTTCACAATTTTTCCGGTCACCGTTTGCACTCTGCACCTGCAAGAAGAACCATTCCATCAGTGCCAGCTACTGCTGCTGTTGCTGCTCCATACTCCCCCCGTTTTCCCGTGTTATTATTCTGAGTGATTTTTCACTCTTCTCGTGATCCTTTTCTTCGCGCTCACTTTCACCCCGTTTCGCTTTCAAACAAAACAACCTACCCGTGTGAGCACTCACTCTAGCTAGCACTGCGCCTTCTGTGCCGGAACGGATTTCCGTCGACTATTATTTCTTCCTCTTCGTTGCACAGTGTGCACCTCCCTCTGTCCTGTCTCGATCTCTGACTGTGATTGTATGGGGTCGGTGGTAGTGGCACTATTTCCGACAGGTGAACTTCTTCAATCTGATTGCTTTAATTCGGTTTGTTCTTTACCGTAGAGATATATGTACGTTGAGGATTGGTTTGAACTCTGATTTACTTCGTATTCGTGTTGAATTCTTCTTCTACGATTTTCACGAGGAACTTCACTGTTCTTCAACTATCTCTTAATTAATCTTCACACGCTTGGAAGTTATTTTTACCATCAACTGTTATCAATTCTTCTGGATCAAAATTCGTCGATAATTCTTATCTTCAAATTCACCACTTCTTTTTATTCACCACTTTTTACATCCTTTTAAACATCCACATTGGCTTTCCTAAGAAACGTCCAATTGAAAGTATTTGATGCATCAAATGGAATCAAACTGACAATAGTTTCACTGACGCTCACTTCTCACTGTATTCAATCTCCCGACTGTTTCCCATTCGTCTGACTCCAGTCACGTGCTTTTTCGATTTTCGGCAACCCTGACCCTGGTCACACCGTTTCCTAGTTTGCCGCCGCGTTCTTCCGTCGTTAACGTCGTCAAGCCAAGCAAGCCAAGAAAGTCCTTCTCCTTCCCGGACCAAAAATTCACAAGAAAAGTCGCCTGCACTCGTCTCCTCGGTCTCCACAGCTCGAAAACACTATCTCGCCTTCGGATCGAAACGCGCGGAACACACTCGGTTGGTCGAACTCGAAGCCGCGCGTCTTCTTCTTTTGCCGCGAACCGCGCAGAACATACGTTATCTCTCGCTCGGAGAACGTATTTTTCCCTACTGACTGAATAGGCCAACTGATAGCGAGCCAACAGCGGCGACGGCGGTCCTCACAGCTGGGTCGTCGTCGTCGTGGGTCTCTTCCAAAAGCCGAACCGACGATGGCCAAGTCGCGCGATAAAAACTCACCATTGAACGACGACGGTCACGACCAAGACGCCGCCGGGATGAGACCGCCAAGAAGAAAACAGCTGCGCGCATCGTGTGACCAAGCGGCGGACGGCCGCTGATGGTGAGTTCCACCGAGAGAGTGAGATACCGCGCCGCCGGTTCACATCGAGTCGCGTCGCGACGCCATGCAAGGTCTCTCTCTTCTGTGGTGATTATGATCACCATCATCATCGTATCACCCACGTTCTGGATGGTTGTTGTGTCGGGCGATAACATTCGTGCGAGCAACACATGTCGAACAAGACATAAAACCAGTGCTTCGTGGGATGACGACGACGTGACGACGAGGGGGCGGAATCGAGTGATATACGACCTATACGACTGGGCTGTTGACGCCTGGCGGCGTTGCTGTTGGGTCGATCATTGTAGTTTGATATTTTACAGGTGTGAGAACGTCTTGATGATATTCACACAGGTGAATTTATCATTTGATGGACGTGACTCAACACATTACTACAATACGTGTGCAAATGAAAATTAACTCATATTTGGATTGTACACAAATATTCCCACTATATGTATGTACTATCTATGGGAACTCAAATTACCGTGTAGTTGCAAACCCTCCAGAAGAGAGCGAGCATAATCCTATTCGAGAGCACAAGGTTCACCTGCATGTGATTAGATATTTTGTCATAAGGTTGCATGAAGTGGGTGACTGTTAGGGTGGCCGTGGCTTGTCTATGTTAGAAAACCTGGAGGATCTAGTTGACGCTAAACTTATTGCTACAATACTAACATTACTTTCACTCATGAGTGGTGCAGAGGGTCGAATTAAAAGATCTTCATCCTGGATGATTGCCAGCCATCGCCTTGAACTGTGGTTCGTTGTTAAGGCTGCGCCGCCATGATCTTCTGGGTCTGCCTCTGCTGCGATGTCCTGCTGGGTTCCAATCTAACGCTTGTTTGCATATTTAGTTTCCGCCTCTGCGTAGAGTATGACCGACCCACCTCCACTTTCGCTCCCGAATTTTTGTCGCTATCGGCTTTTGATTACATCGACGATAAAACTCCACGTTGGAGATCCTATTGTGAAGCCACCATGCACGAATTATATACCGCAGGCATCTATTGATGAAGACCTGCAGCCGTTGAGTGTTCGCCACTGATACACACCAGGTTTCACTGACGTATAACAGTACATATTTCACGTTCGAGTTGAAAATTCGAATTTTGGTGCGTCGATTAATCTGGTTGTTTTTCCATACATTTCCTAAACTCGCAAAAGCAGCCCTCGCCTTCTTGATCCGTGCACCTATGTCGATCTTGGTGCCGGAATCGGCCGCCAAGATACTGGAAGCTTCCAGCATTCTCCACTGATTGCCCAGCTACCGTAAAGCTGGAACGGTTGATCGTGTTTACATCCAACGATTTGGTCTTGTTGACGTTGATGGTAAGACCTGCCGCTGAGAAGCGATTGGCAAGATCATTGAGCTTGTTCTGCATATCAGACCTCCGTTCAGTTAGGAGAGCAACGTAATCAGCCAGTTCGAAGTCATTTAGGTGCTTTATGATAATGGGCTGCCACAGCAATCCACGATTTGGTTCACAGTCAATCGCACCTACCAGGATCTCGTCGATTACGATGAGGAACAGTAGCGGTGATAGTATACATCCTTGCCTCACTCCAGCAACGATCCGGATGGGATCGGAAAAAAACATCGTTGTGCAATACTCTGCACGAAAATGCCCTGTTCTGTGCTTCAATGAGGCCGATGATTTGCACTGGGACATGCCTGAGGGTTTCCCACATGTTTCCGTGATTGAGACAATCGAAAGCTTTTTCGTAATCAATGAACACCAAGTAGAGAGACTCTTGGATTCATTGATTTGCTCCAGAATAATACGGAGTGTTACAATGTTGTCCACAAAGGATCACGGAATCTTGCTTGCTCCCGTCGGAGAGTTGCGTCAATCTTCTCCTGTATCCGGCTAATGATCACTTTGCAGAGCACCTTGAGAACGATACACACTAACGTGATGCCCCGCCAATTATCGCATACAGTCAGGTCACCCTTTTTGGGTACCTTTACTAAGACGCCTTGCATCCAGTCGGCCGGAAACGTCGAGGTTTCCCATATGTTGCAGTAGTTGTGCGGATACTACGGGGTCAGCTCTGAGCATCTCAGCTGATATGCGATCGACCCCTGGGCCCCGTTCGATTTCATGCTACGGATGGCTGTTTCTATCTCCTGCGCTGATGGAGCTTCAGTGTTGACACGGGTAATGCGTCGAACCCTTGGCGGATCATGCTAAGGTGTTGATGATGTGGCCGACACTTGAAAAAGGCTTCCAAAGTGCTCGAATCAGCGTTTCAACTGGTCAGCCGGGTCGGTCGGTAACTGTCCAGACGTGTCTGTCACGAGCACCGTAGCATTCATGTTAGTCCCACTAAGGCGACGTGAAACATCGTAGAGGGGACGGATGTCGCCAGTGTTTGCGGCTTTCTTGCCTTCGTCGGCTAGGGAGTCCGCCCACGCTCTTTTGTCCCGTCTACATGAGCGTTTCACTTCCTTCTCGAGAGCCAAATAGCGCTGACGAGCTACGGCTTTGGCTCCTCGTGTTTTCGCTCGCTCTATCGTGGCTTTGGCATTCCTTCGCTCCTCTATCTTCCTCCAGGTATCATCTGTGATTCATTGTTTTCTCCGGGTGCGTAGCTCACCCAAATTATTCTCACCGGTGGCGATGAAGGCGTTCTTGATAGCGCTCTACGCCTTTCGGAATATCCGCAGCTCGATTCTCTAGCTACTCAACAAAGGACCTTCTCACCGCTGCGTCCTCTAGTCAACGTGTGTTAAACCGGTGCCCGATTTTCTACTCCTGTCAATGGATCCTAGCAATGCGCAGCCGGATCTCGCCGATTAGAACATGAGTGTCGGACGCAATGTCGGCGCTACGTTTGTTCCGCACATCAAGAAGGCCCCGTCTCCATTTTCGGCTGATGCAGATGTGGTCGATTTGATTTTCCGTGACGCCATCACTGGAAACCCATGTCACTTTGTGCACTAATCGATGAGGAAAGAGCGATCCCCCAATCACCATGTTGCCACAAAACACTGGAAACAGCTCTCCGTTTTCGCTCATTTCTCCGAGACCATGGCGTCCCATGACGTGCTCATAGTCCGAGTTGTCAGAACCAATCTTCGTGTTGAAGTTACTCATGAGGATCTTGATATCACCTTTTGGAATCTTGTCCACGACAGCATTCAGTTGACTGTAAAAGTTCTCTTTGTCTTCCGCATCGGTTAGCGCGTAACATAGGATAAAGTTAAGGTTTCCAACCCGTGTTCTAAATCTGGCTACAATTATGCTCTCATTAATTGGTGCCCACTTCATGAGCGCAGCGTTGATGTGAGAGCTGAGCAAGAAACCCAATCGACGGTGGCGAGGAGCGTGTTCACCTCGTAGGTCATAGTAATCCACCGTGGTGGGGCTGCCACCTTAGGTATAGCTTCCTGTGGAGGTGCATTTCATACTCAGCCGCTGGATGCCAGAACAGATGCTGTTTGAGCCGCACCTCCTTGGTGAACAGACGCTCGAGACGTATGTACCTCCTCAAGTCCTCAATATAGCTGAAATCAGAAGGAAAATAGTGCAAGACTGCACTACCAGCTAAGCACACAACTCTTAGCTAGCGGTCTTTGTCATCGCTTGACCCGCGGAAGCATGGGGTAGGAACTTGTGAGGATCAGAGCTGAAGTGTAGAATTAGCATTTAAGTTAAACACATTAATAAAAACAAAAAAAAAGGATCAGAGCTTTGTTGGACGCCTCCTTTTCGACTCACCGTTTTGCAGCACTTCAATTAAGAGAATTTAATTTTCGAGAAATTTTTTCTCCAGGGGGTTTGAGATGTGGCCAAGAAAGTTTTCTGTGTTTCAGGGACGCCTTAAAGGAGGATGTTCCTGGGGGATTCAGGGTTTCAGATCCAGTTTTCATATTTGTTTTGAGGGATCGAACAAAGCTAGATGGACATTTCAGAGATATTTCAAGAGGTTTATAGGGAGATTTAAGGGATTCCAGAGAGCTAGATGGCCGTATCTGAACCCCTAAAACAACCCCTGAAACCTCTTTGGGGCTCCATGAGACTCCCTGGGATACCCTGAAAACCACTGAGACTACTTTGAACACCCCAGAGACGCCTTAGAATCCCATGGAACGAACCCTCGAAGATTACCTGCAATGCATCTGAGACCTGAGACCTTCAGGAACCCCTGAAATGAACCTAAACCACCTGGAACTCAATTGAAACCCCCCGAGACACCTTGAGACCCTCCGAAACTCACTGAATCCCTCAGAGAACTCCTGAGACTCCCTGGAACTTCTATGGAACGCCCCTGAAATGGGCTTGACAACTCTAAAGGCTAAGAAATTAGGGGCCAAACAGCCGATGCGGTAAGCGCACGTGTATTCAACAAGACCAGGCTGAGGGTGACGAGTCTGTTTCCCGGTCGGTCCGGGAATATTTCCCAAATTTCTTGGACATAGAGTATCTTTAGGCACGCTTGCAAAAAGTTATTGGTAGAGGAAGCTCTCAGTAAATAACTGTGGAAGTAGAACGTCACAGTGTCACACAAAAAAGAAAAAGACGGTGGAGCAGGAGCAGAAGAAGAAGGTGAAGAAGAACGGTTGGGACTCTCCTGAAACTCTCAAAGACCCTTGGAATGTCCTGTAAAATGCCTCTGAGACCCCCCGGGAACCCTCTGAATTTCCCTGAATGCCCGTAAAGTGTCTTGTGCCTCCTGATACCCCAATGAAACCTCTTGGATCCCCTGAGACCTCACGAAGAGCCTTTAATACTACCTGAAATCTCTATGAAACTTTCCTAGACTTCATAAAACTCCCACGATACCTCTTAGTGCCCTTCGATACATCCTAACACTCTGGAAACGCCCCTAGACCCCCATGAAATCCGCTGATACTCCCTGAAACTTACCTTAACCTTTTGGAGCCGGATTGTTTCACCACAGCTGCCGCAAACGCGCTCGCCTTCAACACGTTTGTTATGCCCGGTCTCATCGCTGGGGTCATATTGACCCCTCTGGCTCCGGTGTCCGGTCATTTGGCTGTATGCCATTTGGCCGAATGTCGTTTGGCTGAATGCCTTTTGGTGGAAATATGATCAAATCAGTTCAGAGGTGAGGATAAACCTCGGGTAACATTGTAGCTGCCAAAATGATGATCAGAAATATTTCCTTCTTTTAATCATAGGCTATTCTTCCTAGTTTTACCATTGAGGAATCAGTTTGCGTTGAAACTGTAATTTTTTGTCAGAGATGTTTCCTCTTTGAATCATAGGCTATTCTTTCGAGTTATACTGATGTGGGCAACAGTGGCATTCAGTTTTCGGCCAAACGGCATTCGGCCAAACGGCGTTCGGCTAAGTGACCCGGAACCTCTAGCTCCAAAGGGTTAAACGCACCTGAAACGACCCTGCGTCTTTCTGGGCCTCCTTGAAGCTCTCGAAGCGCGCTTGGGACTCGCCGAAACACTCTTGAAACCCCCAAAACGCCTCTGAGACTAGATAGAAGCCCCTGGTGCATCCTGAGACCTCCCGTCACTGAGACCCCTGGAACAAATTTGTATGTTCAAGCCTCGTTGGATAAATGTACAGCTCGTGCCACAAAATAATCTTTTCTCATTGCTAAAATAGTTATTATGAACATTATGACATTATTTGTACTAACAGCTTGAGGTGGTTTCCAGAAAGTGTCCAGAGAGCTAAAAAAATGGGGTTCTAAGAGGCTTTAGGGGTCAATCACTTAACCTAATTTACAGCTCTTTTGTCCATTAGGGCACTGCGTGAGCGATTTCAATTGGCAGGTATACTTGCCCTTTGTACAGTGCCTGAATATATTCTATTCTAATTTTACTATATCGAACTGGTTGCCGTTGCGCTGCTTCCACTTTCTACCCTATCATGTAGAATGATGAGCACGAGGATGTTGATGTGTGGCTGTTGGTTGTTCCTGTTTCCAGCTCGATTGAGGGTACATTATCAGGTGCCATTCAACGATGTCCATGTATCCCGGTCCGTTTGAGCCATGGGCTCAGTTGAGGGTCAGTATCAGCTGCTCTCAGGGGGAAAGAGCACCTTCGAAAGTGCCGGGGTTGAGATCGAACCCATGACCATCTGCTAATGAAGCAAACGTGTGACCAATTGCCCTTAAGGGGGTTGTTCCAACGGATTTGAGGATCCTTTTTAGGGCGTTCTGTCAGGATTTGTTGGCGTTTTAATGGGATTACATGGAAATCATTTCAGGAGTTTCAGGGTGTTTCAGGAACATTTTAAGGGCGTCCCTAAAGGTTTTAGGGGCGTTTGATAGTATTTCAGGTGCGTTTCATGGGGTTTCTGGATCCCTATTAAAGACGTCCAAAGCGGTTTCAAAGGCATTTCAAATTGATTATGATGATTTCAAGGGCGTTTTAATGGAATTACATATGTCTGACACCGGGAATTTAAAGGCATTTCAGGCCAGGGTCATATCAGGGGGTTTCAAGAATAACTTTAAATCAAACGGCATTTCAGGGGCGATCCGAAAGATATTGTGATGGGGTCTCTGAATATTTTCTGAAACTCCCTGAAATGCCTCCAAGATCCCCTGAGAACAAAATTTAATGCATCTGAAACGCTTCGAAAACCCCGAAAACTCCTCCGTAACGCCTCTGAATCCCACCCGAAAAAGCCTTGAAACTTCGTTAAATGCCTACAAAATCCTACTAAAACCCCCTCGGACCCCATGTAAAGCACCTTAGGCCCTCCGAAACCCCCGAAAACGAATCCGTAACATTGGGAATCCACTGAAACTTTTTGAAATGCTTTTGACAAACCCCTCAATCCCCGAAAATTCCCTTGAAATTCTCCTGCTGCCCTGCTTTGGGGAGTCCACTAAGGTCCTTACCACTCAAAATTCTGTGCATATGCAAAGGCACCATCCGAAAAACTCAATTTTTACAGCACTCGTCATTGTATTGTCCAATTCGGCAAGCCTCGTTCCATAAATGTACTACTCGTGCTGGAAAAGTCTTCACTTTGCATCTTGTTGCAAAACTATCATTTAAAGTATTCGCATGAGCACAATTTGAGAGTTCTTCCATCTGTATAGATGTAATACAAAAGCTTTTTAAGTATACAGCAGAAGATCCGGGTTACATGAAAACTTTTCCACAACACGAATTCTCCAGTCAGTACCTACAACGTAACAAATGCTAATTACCACCGAAGAAAAGATTTACTGTCAACAGTAAATCTTCGCTTATCTTCCAGGCAGCGGTATTTTCCCGTAAACAAAGCGAAACACATCTCCCAATCTTGAATCGTGACCGAAACGTGAGTTGCATGATTTGCGTATCCCGTTCGACCCCGTCGCCGTGCCGGGGAGGGGGCGCCTCATGCGAGAGAATTACTGCTTCTAGTAGGGCAAAAACCATACATTAAATCACACTTCGATACAGCACCAGCCAGCCAGCCAGCCCGGGCCAGAATGTACGCGTACGTGCGATATACACGGAAAAATATTATAACCCAAAGAATAAGTTTTAAAAACTCAAATTTGGCTAAACTGCTTAAAGTTTTAACTCAAAGTTGGGTTGTTTTCTCCCTCGCCC